>NC_090448.1:809997646-810265994 GCF_031143425.1 Pleurodeles waltl | reverse complement strand
TTCTTCTAAGTAAAAAGGCTACATACATCTTCCAGAGTGTGTTTTTTAGGAGACTGTTTTAATCTGTTTCTGTGATTTAAATTGTGCTGAAAACTGTCTGGCTCCCTGTTTTTTTTGCCTTTAAAAGAGTCCGATTTCAGAGTGCGCGCCCAGCAGTATGCCAGTGTTTGTTTCTTAAACAATCTCTCCCTTACCTGGAAAGTAGATGCTGCTAGCTTGGAATTGTGGATTCAGCCTGTCTGTATCCAAGGAGATTCTGAATAGAGCAGCAGTTGCCTTTCCCCCTGACCACAGGGACTGGACTTAGCTGATTAGCTCCCTGAGTCCCTGCTGCACGTGAGCCCAGCCCCCCCCACACCTCCTCTGGCGCCTTAAGTTTGTAGAGGGAAGCCCAAGACAGCCACCTCCATTTTGTGAGCCTCTGCATCTCCCCTGTGTCCTGATACAGCCCAGTGTTCAAGGACTGCAAAAAGACCTAGGTAAGGAGCCCTGAGATATTTCTGGGTAAATAGCATTATTTGTTCAAAAGTGTTTTATTTCAGCTACCTGCATCTGTTTTACTGTAGCTCTCTGTCTTTCAGGAAACCTGGCCTCTTTTAAAGTGGTGTTTTTTTTTAATTTGTTTTTGCCGTTTCTGTGTGAATTGCCTTGCTAGTTTGTGTCACATAACCCCCGTCCCCCCTTTTTTTCTTCTAAGTTAAAAGGCTACATACATCTTGCAGAATGTGTTTTTAGGAGACTGTTTTAATCTGTTTCTGTGATTTAAATTGTGCTTAAAAACTGCCTGCCCCCCTGTTCTTTTTGCCGTTAAAAAAGCCCGATTTAAGAGTGCACGCCCAGCAGTATTCCAGTGTTTTTTTTTCCTTAAACAAATTTTCCCTTACCTGGAAACTAGACTCTCCTAGGTTGGATGTGTAGATTCAGCCTGTCTGTATCCAAGGAGATTCTGAATAGAGCAGCAGTTGCCTTTCCCCCTGACCACAGGGACTGGACTTAGCTGATTGGCTCCCTGAGTCCCTGCTGCACCTGAGCCCAGCCCCCCCACACCTCCTCTGGCCCCTTAAGTTTGTGGAGGGAAGCCCAAGACAGCCACCTCCATTTTGTGAGCCTCTGCATCTCCCCTGTGTCCTGATACAGCCCAGTGTTCAAGGATTGCAAAAAGACATAGGTAAGGAGCCCTGAGATATTTCTGGGTAAAGAGCATTATTTGTTCAAATGTGTTTTATTTCAGCTACCTGCGTCTGTTTTACTGTGGACTCTCTGCTTTTCAGGCAGCCTGGCCTCTTTTAAAGTGGTGTTTTTCTTTAATTCTTTTTTGCCGTGTCTGTGTGAATTGCCTTGCTACTTTGTGGCACATAAGCCCCGCTCCCCCCCTTTTTTTCTACTAAGTTAAAAGGCTACATACATCTTGCAAAGTGTGTTTTTAAGAGACTATTTTAATCTTTTTCTGTGATTTAAATTGTGCTTAAGAACTATCTGCCCCCCTGTTGTTTTTTTCCCCTTTAAAAAAGCCAGATTTCAGAGTGCGCGTCCAGCAGTATTCCAGTGTTTGTTTCTTAAACAATCTCCCCCTTACCTGGAAAGTAGACTCTGCTAGGTTGGAAGTGTGGATTCAGCCTGTCTGTATCCAAGATGATTCTGAATAGAGCAGCAGTTGCCTTTCCCCCTGACCACAGGGACTGGACTTAGCTGACTGGCTGCCTGAGTCCCTGCTGCAACTGAGCCCCGCCCCCCCAAACCTGCTCTGGCCCCTTACGTTTGTGGAGGGAAGCCCAAGACAGCCACCTCCATTTTGTGAGCCTCTGCATCTCCCCTGTGTCCTGATACAGCCCAGTGTTCAAGGATTGCAAAAAGACCTAGGTAAGGAGCCCTGAGAAATTTCTGGGTAAATAGTAGTATTTGTTCAACAGTGTTTTATTTCAGCTACCTGTGTCTGTTTTATTGTGGACTCTCTGTGTTTCAGACAGCCTGGCCTCTTTTAAAGTGGTGTTTTTTGAAAATTCATTTTTGCCGTGTCTTTGTGAATTGCCTCGCTAGTTTGTGGCACATAACCCCCGCTCCCCCCTTTTTTTTCTTCTAAGTAAAAAGGCTACATACATCTTGCAGAGTGTGTTTTTAGGAGACTGTTTTAATCTATTTCTGTGATTTAAATTGTGCTTAAAAAACTGTCTGCCCCTGTTTTTTTTTGCCTTTAAAAAGCCGGATTTCAGAGTGCGCGCCCACCAGTATTCCAGTGTTTGTTTCTTAAACAATCTCTCCCTTACCTAGAAAGTAGACTCTGCTAGCTTGGAAGTGTGGATTCAGCCTGTCTGTATCCAAGGAGATTCTGAATAGAGAAGCAGTTGCCTTTCCCCCTGACCACAGGGACTGGACTTAGCTGATTGGCTCCCTGAGTCCCTGCTGCACCTGAGCCCCGCCCCCCCCCCACACGTGCTCTGGCCCCTCAAGTTTGTGGAGGGAAGCCCAAGACAGCCAACTCCAATTTGTGAGCCTCTGCATCTTCCCTGTGTGCTCATACAGCCCAGTGTTCAAGAATTGCAAAAAGACCTAGGTAATGAGCCCTCAGATATTTCTGTGTAAATAGCATTATTTGTTCAAAAGTGTTTTATTTCAGCTACCTGTGTCTGTTTTACTGTGGACTCTCTGTGTTTCAGGCAGCCTGGCCTCTTTTAAAGTGGTGTTTTATTTTAAATTCATTTTTGCCGTGTCTGTGTGAATTTCCTTGCTAGTTTGAAGCACATAACCTCCGCTCCCCCCTTTTTTTTCTTCTAAGTAAAAAGGCTACATATATCTTGCAGTGTGTGTTTTTAGGAGACTGTTTTAACCTGTTTCTGTGATTTAAATTGTGCTTAAAAACTGTCTGCCCCCCTGTTTTTTTTGCCTTTAAAAAAGACGGATTTCAGAGTGCGCGCCCAGCAGTATTCCAGTGTTTGTTTCTTAAACAATCTCTCCCTTACCTCGAAAGTAGACTCTGCTAGCTTGGAAGTGTGGATTCAGCCTGTCTGTATCCAAGGAGATTCTGAAAAGAGCAGCAGTTGCCTTTCCCCATGACTACAGGGACTGGACTTAGATAATTGGCTGCCTGAGTCTCTGCTGCACGAGCGCCCCGCCCCCCCACACCTCCTCTGGCCCCTTAGGTTTGTGCAGGGAAGCCAAAGACAGCCACCTCCATTTTGTGAGCTTCTCCATCTCCCCTGTGTCCTGATAAAGCCCAGTGTTCAAGGATTGCAAAAAGACCTAGGTAAGGAGCCCTGAGATATTTCTGGGTAAATAGCATTATTTGTTCAAAAGTGTTTTATTTCAGCTACCTGTGTCTGTTTTACTGTGAATTCTCTGTGTTTCAGGCAGCCTAGCCTCTTTTAAAGTGGTGGTTTTCTTTTATTCGTTTTTGCCGTGTTTGTGTGAATTGCCTTGCTAGTTTGTGGCACATAACGCTCGCTCCCCCCTTTTTTTTCTTCTAAGTAAAAAGGCTACATACATCTTCCAGAGTGTGTTTTTAGGAGACTTTTAATCTGTTTCTGTGATTTAAATTGTGCTGAAAACTGTCTGGCTCCCTGTTTTTTTTGCCTTTAAAAGAGTCCGATTTCAGAGTGCGCGCCCAGCAGTATGCCAGTGTTTGTTTCTTAAACAATCTCTCCCTTACCTGGAAAGTAGATGCTGCTAGCTTGGAATTGTGGATTCAGCCTGTCTGTATCCAAGGAGATTCTGAATAGAGCAGCAGTTGCCTTTCCCCCTGACCACCGGGACTGGACTTAGCTGATTGGCTCCCTGAGTCCCTGCTGCATGTGAGCCCAGCCCCCCCCCCACACCTCCTCTGGCCCCTTAAGTTTGTAGAGGGAAGACCAAGACAGCCACCTCCATTTTGTGAGCCTCTGCATCTCCCCTGTGTCCTGATACAGCCCAGTGTTCAAGGACTGCAAAAACACCTAGGTAAGGAGCCCTGAGATATTTCTGGGTAAATAGCATTATTTGTTCAAAAGTGTTTTATTTCAGCTACCTGCATCTGTTTTACTGTGGCTCTCTGTGTTTCAGGAAACCTGGCATCTTTTAAAGTGGTGTTGTTTTTTAATTTGTTTTTGCCGTTTCTGTGTGAATTGCCTTGCTAGTTTGTGGCACATAACCCCCACTCCCCCCTTTTTTTCTTCTAAGTTAAAAGGCTACATACATCTTGCAGAGTGTGTTTTTAGGAGACTGTTTTAATCTGTTTCTGTGATTTAAATTGTGCTTAAAAACTGCCTGCCCCCCTGTTCTTTTTGCCGTTAAAAAAGCCCGAATTCAGAGTGCACGCCCAGCAGTATTCCAGTGTTTTTTTTTTTCTTAAACAAATTTTCCCTTACCTGGAAACGAGACTCTCCTAGGTTGGAAGTGTGGATTCAGCCTGTCTGTATCCAAGGAGATTCTGAATAGAGCAGCAGTTGCCTTTCCCCCTGACCATAGTTACTGGACTTAGCTGATTGGCTGCCTGAGTCCCTGCTGCCCCTGAGCCCCGCCCCCCCCACACCTGCTCTGGCCCCTTAAGTTTGTGGAGGGAAGCCCAAGACAGCCACCTCCAGTTTGTGAGCCTCTGCATCTACCAGGGGTCCTGATACAGCCCAATGTTCAAGGATTGCAATCAGACCTAGGTAACGAGCCCTGAGATATTTCTGGGTAAATAGTATTATTTGTTCAAAAGTGTTTTATTTCAGCTACCTGTGTCTGTTTTACTGTGGACTCTCTGTGTTTCAGGCAACCTGGCCTCTTTTAAAGTGGTGGTTTTTTTTTATTTGTTTTTTCCGTTTCTGTGTGAATTGCCTTGCTAGTTTGTGGCACATAACCCCGCTCCCCCCTTTTTTTTCTTCTAAGTAAAAAGGCTACATACATCTTACAGAGTGTGTTTTTAGGAGACTGTTTTAATCTGTTTCTGGGATTTAAATTGTGCTTAAAAACTGCCTGCCCTCCTGTTCTTTTTGCCATTAAAAAAGCCCGATTTCAGAGTGCACGCCCAGCAGTATTACGGTGTTTTTTTTTTCTTAAACAAATTTTCCCTTACCTGGAAACTAGACTCTGCTAGGTTAGACGTGTGGATTCAGCCTGTCTGTATCCAAGGAGATTCTGAATAGAGCAGCAGTTGCCTTTCCCACTGACCACAGTTACTGGACTTAGCTGATTGGCTGCCTGAGTCCCTGCTGCACCTGAGCCCCGCCCCCCCACACCTGCTCTGGCCCCTTAAGTGTGTGGAGGGAAGCCCAGACAGCCACCTCGATTTTGTGAGCCTCTGCATCTCCCAGGGGTCCTGATACAGCCCAATGTTCAAGGATTGCAAACAGACCTAGGTAACAAGCCCTGAGATATTTCTGGGTAAATAGTATTATTTGTTCAAAAGTGTTTTATTTCAGCTACCTGTGTCTGTTTTACTGTGGACTCTCTGTGTTTCAGGCAACCTGGCCTCTTTTAAAGTGGTGTTTTTTTTTTATTTTTTTTTGCCGTTTCTGTGTGAATTGCCTTGCTAGTTTGTGGCACATAACCCCCGCTCCCCCCTTTTTTTTCTTCTAAGTAAAAAGGCTACATACATCTTACAGAGTGTGTTTTTAGGAGACTGTTTTAATCTGTTTCTGTGATTTAAATAGTGCTTAAAAACTGCCTGCCCCCCTGTTCTTTTTGCCGTGAAAAAAGCCCGATTTCAGAGTGCACGCCCAGCAGTATTCCAGTGTTTTTTTTTTCTTAAACAAATTTTCCCTTACCTGGAAACTAGACTCTCCTAGGTTGGACGTGTGGATTCAGCCTGTCTGTATCCAAGGAGATTCTGAATAGAGCAGCAGTTACCTTTCCCCCTGACCACAGGGACTGGACTTAGCTGATTGGCTGCCTGAGTCCCTGCTGCACCTGAGCCCCGCCCCCCCACACCTGCTCTGGCCCCTTAAGTGTGTGGAGGGAAGCCCAGACAGCCACCTCGATTTTGTGAGCCTCTGCATCTCCCAGGGGTCCTGATACAGCCCAATGTTCAAGGATTGCAAACAGACCTAGGTAACAAGCCCTGAGATATTTCTGGGTAAATAGTATTATTTGTTCAAAAGTGTTTTATTTCAGCTACCTGTGTCTGTTTTACTGTGGACTCTCTGTGTTTCAGGCAACCTGGCCTCTTTTAAAGTGGTGTTTTTTTTTTATTTTTTTTTGCCGTTTCTGTGTGAATTGCCTTGCTAGTTTGTGGCACATAACCCCCGCTCCCCCCTTTTTTTTCTTCTAAGTAAAAAGGCTACATACATCTTACAGAGTGTGTTTTTAGGAGACTGTTTTAATCTGTTTCTGTGATTTAAATAGTGCTTAAAAACTGCCTGCCCCCCTGTTCTTTTTGCCGTGAAAAAAGCCCGATTTCAGAGTGCACGCCCAGCAGTATTCCAGTGTTTTTTTTTTCTTAAACAAATTTTCCCTTACCTGGAAACTAGACTCTCCTAGGTTGGACGTGTGGATTCAGCCTGTCTGTATCCAAGGAGATTCTGAATAGAGCAGCAGTTACCTTTCCCCCTGACCACAGGGACTGGACTTAGCTGATTGGCTGCCTGAGTCCCTGCTGCACCTGAGCCCCGCCCCCCCACACCTGCTCTGGCCCCTTAAGTTTGTGCAGGGAAGCCAAAGACAGCCACCTCCATTTTGTGAGCTTCTGCATCTCCCCTGTGTCCTGATAAAGCCCAGTGTTCAAGGATTGCAAAAAGACCTAGGTAAGGAGCCCTGAGATATTTCTGGGTAAATAGCATTATTTGTTCAAAAGTGTTTTATTTCAGCTACCTGTGTCTGTTTTACTGTGAATTCTCTGTGTTTCAGGCAGCCAGGCCTCTTTTAAAGTGGTGTTTTTTTTTTATTTGTTTTTGCCGTGTTTGTGTGAATTGCCTTGCTAGTTTGTTGCACATAACGCCCGCTCACCCCTTTTTTTTCTTCTAAGTAAAAAGGCTACATACATCTTCCAGAGTCTGTTTTTAGGAGACTGTTTTAATCTGTTTCTGTGATTTAAATTGTGCTGAAAACTGTCTGGCTCACTGTTTTTTTGCCTTTAAAAGAGTCCGATTTCTGAGTGCGCGCCCAGCAGTATGCCAGTGTTTGTTTCTTAAACAATCTCTCTCTTACCTGGAAAATAGATGCTGCTAGCTTGGAATTGTGGATTCAGCCTGTCTGTATCCAAGGAGATTCTGAATAGAGCAGCAGTTGCCTTTCCCCCTGACCACAGGGACTGGACTTAGCTGATTGGCTCCCTGAGTCCCTGCTGCACGTGAGCCCAGCCCCCCCACACCTCCTCTCGCCCCTTAAGTTTGTAGAGGGAAGCCCAAGACAGCCACCTCCATTTTGTGAGCCTCTGCATCTCCCCTGTGTCCTGATACAGCCCAGTGTTCAAGGATTGCAAAAAGACCTAGGTAAGGAGCCCTGAGATACTTGTCGGTAAATAGCATTATTTGTTCAAAAGTGTTTTATTTCAGCTACCTATGTCTGTTTTACTGTGGACTCTCTGTGTTTCAGGCAGCCTGGCCTCTTTTAAAGTGGTGTTTATTTTAAATTCATTTTTGCCGTGTCTGAGTGAATTGCCTTGCTAGTTTTGGGCACATAACCCCCCACTCCGCCCTTTTTTTGCTTTTAAGTAAAAATGCTTCATACATCTTGCAGAGTGGGATTTTAGAAGACTGTTTTAATCTGCTTGTGTGATTTAAATTGTGCTGAAGAACTGTCTGCTCCCCTGTTTTTTTTTGCCTTTAAAAAAGCCCGATTTCAGAGTGTGCGCCCAGCAGTATTCCAGTGTTTGTTTCTTAAACAATCTCTTCCTTACCTGGAAAGTTGACTGCTAGGTTGGAAGTGTGGATTCAGCCTGTCTGTATCCAAGGAGATTCTGAATAGAGCAGCAGTTGCCTTTCCCCCTGACCACAGGGACTGGACTTAGCTGATAGGCTGCCTGAGTCCCTGCTGCACCTGAGCCCCGCCCCCCCAAACCTGGTCTGGCCCCTTACGTTTGTGGAGGGAAGCCCAAGACAGCCACCTCCATTTTGTGAGCCTCTGCATCTCCCCTGTGTCCTGATACAGCCCAGTGTTCAAGGATTGCAAAAAGACCTAGGTAAGGAGCCCTGAGATATTTCTGGGTAAATAGTAGTATTTGTTCAACAGTGTTTTATTTCAGCTACCTGTGTCTGTTTTACTGAGGACTCTCTGTGTTTCAGACAGCCTGGCCTCTTTTAAAGTGGTATTTTTTGAAAATTTGTTTTTGCCGTGTCTTTGTGAATTGCCTTGCTAGTTTGTGGCACAGAACCCCCGCTCCCCCTTTTTTTTCTTGTAAGTAAAAAGGCCACATACATCTTTCAGAGTGTGTTTTTAGGAGACTGTTTTAATCTGTTCCTGTGATTTAAAGTGTTCTTAAAAACCATCTGCCCCATTGTTTTTTTTGCCTTTAAAAAAGGACGATTTCACACTGCGCGTCCAGCAGTATTCCCGTGTTTGTTTTATAAACAATCTCACCCTTACCTGGAAAGTAGACACTGCTAGCTTGGAAGTGTGGATTCAGCCTGTCTGTTCCAAGGAGATTCTGAATAGAGCAGAAGTTGCCTTTCCGCCTGACCACAGGGACTGAACTTAGCTGATTGGTTCCCTGAGTCCCTGTGCACCTGAGCCCCCCCCACCTCCATTTTGTGAGCCTCTGCATCTCCTGTGTGTCCTGATATAACCCAGTGTTCAAGAGTTGCAAAAAGACCTAGGTAAGGAGCCCTGAGATATTTCTGGGTAAATAGTATTATATGTGTTTTATTTCAGCTACCTGTGTCTGTTTTACTGTGGACTCTCTGTGTTTCAGGAAGCCTGGCCTCTTTTAAAGTGGTGCTTTTTTAAAATTTGTTTTTGCCGGGTCTGTTTCATTGCCTTGCTAGTTTGTGGCACATAACCCCGCTCCCCCCATTTTTTTCTTGTAAGTAAAAAGGCCACATACATCTTGCAGAGTGTTTTTTTAGGAGACTGTTTTAATCCGTTCCTGTGATTTAAAGTGTTCTTAAAAACTGTCTGCCCCCTTGTTTTTTTTGCCTTTAAAAAAGCTTGATTTCAGAGTGCGCGTCCAGCAGTATTCCAGTGTTTGTTTTATAAACAATCTCTCCTTTAACTGGAAAGTAGACACTGCTAGCTTGGAAATGTGGATTCAGCCTGTCTGTATCCAAGGAGATTCTGAATAGAGCAGCAGTTGCCTTTCCTCCTGACCACAGGGACTGGAATTAGCTGATTGGCTCCCTGAGTCCCTGCTGCACCTGAGCCCCGCCCCACCCCCCCACACCTGCTCTGGCCCCTTAATTTTGTGGAGGGAAGCCCAAGACAGCCACCTCCATTTTGTGAGCCTCTGCATCTCCTCTGTGTCTGGATACAGCCCAGTGTTCAAGGATTGCAAAAAGACCTAGGTAAGGAGCCCTGAGATATTTCTGGGTAAATAGAATTATTTGTTCAATTTTTTTTTTATTTCAGCTACCTGTGTCTGTTTTACTGTGGACTCTCTAGGTCTCAGGCAGCCAGGCCTCCTTTAAAGTGGTGTTTTTTTTTTATTTGTTTTTGACGTGTCTGTGTGAATTGCCTTGCTAGTTTGTGGGACATAACCCCCGCTCCCCCCTTTTTTCTTGTAAGTAAAAAGGCTGCATACATCTTGCAGAGTGTGTTTTTAGGAGACAGTTTTAATCTGTTTCTGTGATTGAAATTGTGCTTAAAAACTGTCTGCCCCCCTGTTTTTTTTCCCTTTAAAAATGCTCGAATTCAGAATGCACGCCCAGCAGTATTCCAGTGTTTGTTTCTTAAACAATGTCTCCTTTACCTGGAAAGTAGACTCTGCTAGCTTGAAAGTGTGGATTCAGCCTGTCTGCACCCAAGAAGATTCTTAATAGAGCAGCAGTTGCCTTTCCCCCAGACCACAGGGACTGGAGTTAGCTGATTGGCTCCCTGAGTCCCTGCTGCACCTGAGCCCTGCCACCCCACTCCTGCTCTGGCCCCTTAACTTTGTGGAGGGAAGCCCAAGACAGCGACCTCCATTTTGTGAGCCTCTGCATCTTCCCTGTGTCCTGATACAGCCCAGTGTTCAAGGATTGCAGAAAGACCTAGGTAAGGAGCCCTGAGATATTTCTGGCTAAATAGTAATATTTGTTCAAAAGTGTTTTATTTCAGCTACCTGTGTCTGTTTTACTGTGGACTCTCTGTGTTTCAGGCAGCCTGGCCTCTTTTAAAGTGGTGTTTTATTTTAAATTTGTTTTTGCCGTGTCTGTGTGAATTTCCTTGCTAGTTTGTAGCACATAACCTCCGCTCCCCCCTTTTTTTTCTTCTAAGTAAAAAGGCTACATATATCTTGCAGTGTGTGTTTTTAGGAGACTGTTTTAACCTGTTTCTGTGATTTAAATTGTGCTTAAAAACTGTCTGCCCCCCTGTTTTTTTTTGCCTTCAAAAAAGACGGATTTCAGAGTGCCCGCCCAGCAGTATTCTAGTGTTTGTTTCTTACACAATCTCTCCCTTACCTCGAAAGTAGACTCTGCTAGCTTGGAAGTGTGGATTCAGCCTGTCTGTATCCAAGGAGATTCTGAAAAGAACAGTAGTTGCCTTTCCCCATGACCACAGGGACTGAACTTAGATGATTGGCTGCCTGAGTCTCTGCTGCACCAGCGCCCCGCCCCCCCACACCTCCTCTGGCCCCTTAAGTTTGTGCAGGGAAGCCAAAGACAGCCATCTCCATTTTGTGAGCTTCTGCATCTCCCCTGTATCCTGATAAAGCCCAGTGTTCAAGGATTGCAAAAAGACCTAGGTAAGGAGCCCTGAGATATTTCTGGGTAAATAGCATTATTTGTTCAAAAGTGTTTTATTTCAGCTACCTGTGTCTGTTTTACTGTGAATTCTCTGTGTTTCAGGCAGCCTGGCCTCTTTTAAAGTGGTGTTTTTTTTTAATTTGTTTTTGCCGTGTTTGTGTGAATTGCCTTGCAAGTTTGTGGCACATAACGCCCGCTCCCCCCTTTTTTTTCTTCTAAGTAAAAAGGCTACATACATCTTCCAGAGTGTGTTTTTAGGAGACTGTTTTAATCTGTTTCTGTGATTTAAATTGTGCTGAAAACTGTCTGGCTCCCTGTTTTTTTCGCCTTTAAAAGAGTCCGATTTCAGAGTGCGCGCCCAGCAGTATGCCAGTGTTTGTTTCTTAAACAATCTCTCCCTTACCTGGAAAGTAGATGCTGCTAGCTTGGAATTGTGGATTCAGCCTGTCTGTATCCAAGGAGATTCTGAATAGAGCAGCAGTTGCCTTTCCCCCTGACCACAGGGACTGGACTTAGCTGATTGGCTCCCTGAGTCCCTGCTGCACGTGAGCCCAGCCCCCCCCCACACCTCCTCTGGCCCCTTAAGTTTGTAGAGGGAAGCCCAAGACAGCCACCTCCATTTTGTGAACCTCTTCATCTCCCCTGTGTCCTGATACAGCCCAGTGTTCAAGGACTGCAAAAAGACCTAGGTAAGGAGCCCTGAGATATTTCTGGGTAAATAGCATTATTTGTTCAAAAGTGTTTTATTTCAGCTACCTGCATCTGTTTTACTGTAGCTCTCTGTCTTTCAGGAAACCTGGCCTCTTTTAAAGTGGTGTTTTTTTTAAATTTGTTTTTGCCGTTTCTGTGTGAATTGCCTTGCTAGTTTGTGTCACATAACCCCCGTCCCCCCTTTTTTTCTTCTAAGTTAAAAGGCTACATACATCTTGCCGAGTGTGTTTTTAGGAGACTGTTTTAATCTGTTTCTGTGATTTAAATTGTGCTTAAAAACTGCCTGCCCCCCTGTTCTTTTTGCCGTTAAAAAAACCAGATTTAAGAGTGCACGCCCAGCAGTATTCCAGCGTTTTTTTTTTCTTAAACAAATTTTCCCTTACCTGGAAACTAGACTCTCCTAGGTTGGATGTGTGGATTCAGCCTGTCTGTATCCAAGGAGATTCTGAATAGAGCAGCAGTTGCCTTTCCCCCTGACCACAGGGACTGGACTTAGCTGATTGGCTCCCTGAGTCCCTGCTGCACCTGAACCCAGCCCCCCCACACCTCCTCTGGCCCCTTAAGTTTGTGGAGGGAAGCCCAAGACAGCCACCTCCATTTTGTGAGCCTCTGCATCTCCCCTGTGTCCTGATACAGCCCAGTGTTCAAGGATTGCAAAAAGACATAGGTAAGGAGCCCTGAGATATTTCTGGGTAAAGAGCATTATTTGTTCAAATGTGTTTTATTTCAGCTACCTGCGTCTGTTTTACTGTGGACTCTCTGCTTTTCAGGCAGCCTGGCCTCTTTTAAAGTGGTGTTTTTCTTTAATTCTTTTTTGCCGTGTCTGTGTGAATTGCCTTGCTACTTTGTGGCACATAAGCCCCGCTCCCCCCCTTTTTTTCTACTAAGTTAAAAGGCTACATACATCTTGCAAAGTGTGTTTTTAAGAGACTATTTTAATCTTTTTCTGTGATTTAAATTGTGCTTAAGAACTATCTGCCCCCCTGTTGTTTTTTTCCCCTTTAAACAAGCCAGATTTCAGAGTGCGCGTCCAGCAGTATTCCAGTGTTTGTTTCTTAAACAATCTCCCCCTTACCTGGAAAGTAGACTCTGCTAGGTTGGAAGTGTGGATTCAGCCTGTCTGTATCCAAGATGATTCTGAATAGAGCAGCAGTTGCCTTTCCCCCTGACCACAGGGATTGGACTTAGCTGACTGGCTGCCTGAGTCCCTGCTGCAACTGAGCCCCGCCCCCCCAAACCTGCTCTGGCCCCTTACGTTTGTGGAGGGAAGCCCAAGACAGCCACCTCCATTTTGTGAGCCTCTGCATCTCCCCTGTGTCCTGATACAGCCCAGTGTTCAAGGATTGCAAAAAGACCTAGGTAAGGAGCCCTGAGAAATTTCTGGGTAAATAGTAGTATTTGTTCAACAGTGTTTTATTTCAGCTACCTGTGTCTGTTTTATTGTGGACTCTCTGTGTTTCAGACAGCCTGGCCTCTTTTAAAGTGGTGTTTTTTGAAAATTCATTTTTGCCGTGTCTTTGTGAATTGCCTCGCTAGTTTGTGGCACATAACCCCCGCTCCCCCCCTTTTTTTCTTCTAAGTAAAAAGGCTACATACATCTTGCAGAGTGTGTTTTTAGGAGACTGTTTTAATCTATTTCTGTGATTTAAATTGTGCTTAAAAACTGTCTGCCCCTGTTTTTTTTTGCCTTTAAAAAGCCGGATTTCAGAGTGCGCGCCCACCAGTATTCCAGTGTTTGTTTCTTAAACAATCTCTCCCTTACCTAGAAAGTAGACTCTGCTAGCTTGGAAGTGTGGATTCAGCCTGTCTGTATCCAAGGAGATTCTGAATAGAGAAGCAGTTGCCTTTCCCCCTGACCACAGGGACTGGACTTAGCTGATTGGCTCCCTGAGTCCCTGCTGCACCTGAGCCCCGCCCCCCCCACACGTGCTCTGGCCCCTCAAGTTTGTGGAGGGAAGCCCAAGACAGCCAACTCCAATTTGTGAGCCTCTGCATCTTCCCTGTGTGCTCATACAGCCCAGTGTTCAAGAATTGCAAAAAGACCTAGGTAATGAGCCCTCAGATATTTCTGTGTAAATAGCATTATTTGTTCAAAAGTGTTTTATTTCAGCTACCTGTGTCTGTTTTACTGTGGACTCTCTGTGTTTCAGGCAGCCTGGCCTCTTTTAAAGTGGTGTTTTATTTTAAATTCATTTTTGCCGTGTCTGTGTGAATTTCCTTGCTAGTTTGAAGCACATAACCTCCGCTCCCCCCTTTTTTTTCTTCTAAGTAAAAAGGCTACATATATCTTGCAGTGTGTGTTTTTAGGAGACTGTTTTAACCTGTTTCTGTGATTTAAATTGTGCTTAAAAACTGTCTGCCCCCCTGTTTTTTTTGCCTTTAAAAAAGACGGATTTCAGAGTGCGCGCCCAGCAGTATTCCAGTGTTTGTTTCTTAAACAATCTCTCCCTTACCTCGAAAGTAGACTCTGCTAGCTTGGAAGTGTGGATTCAGCCTGTCTGTATCCAAGGAGATTCTGAAAAGAGCAGCAGTTGCCTTTCCCCATGACTACAGGGACTGGACTTAGATAATTGGCTGCCTGAGTCTCTGCTGCACGAGCGCCCCGCCCCCCCACACCTCCTCTGGCCCCTTAAGTTTGTGCAGGGAAGCCAAAGACAGCCACCTCCATTTTGTGAGCTTCTGCATCTCCCCTGTGTCCTGATAAAGCCCAGTGTTCAAGGATTGCAAAAACACCTAGGTAAGGAGCCCTGAGATATTTCTGGGTAAATAGCATTATTTGTTCAAAAGTGTTTTATTTCAGCTACCTGTGTCTGTTTTACTGTGAATTCTCTGTGTTTCAGGCAGCCTAGCCTCTTTTAAAGTGGTGGTTTTCTTTTATTCGTTTTTGCCGTGTTTGTGTGAATTGCCTTGCTAGTTTGTGGCACATAACGCCCGCTCCCCCCTTTTTTTTCTTCTAAGTAAAAAGGCTACATACATCTTCCAGAGTGTGTTTTTAGGAGACTTTTAATCTGTTTCTGTGATTTAAATTGTGCTGAAAACTGTCTGGCTCCCTGTTTTTTTTGCCTTTAAAAGAGTCCGATTTCAGAGTGCGCGCCCAGCAGTATGCCAGTGTTTGTTTCTTAAACAATCTCTCCCTTACCTGGAAAGTAGATGCTGCTAGCTTGGAATTGTGGATTCAGCCTGTCTGTATCCAAGGTGATTCTGAATAGAGCAGCAGTTGCCTTTCCCCCTGACCACCGGGACTGGACTTAGCTGATTGGCTCCCTGAGTCCCTGCTGCATGTGAGCCCAGCCCCCCCCCACACCTCCTCTGGCCCCTTAAGTTTGTAGAGGGAAGCCCAAGACAGCCACCTCCATTTTGTGAGCCTCTGCATCTCCCCTGTGTCCTGATACAGCCCAGTGTTCAAGGACTGCAAAAACACCTAGGTAAGGAGCCCTGAGATATTTCTGGGTAAATAGCATTATTTGTTCAAAAGTGTTTTATTTCAGCTACCTGCATCTGTTTTACTGTGGCTCTCTGTGTTTCAGGAAACCTGGCCTCTTTTAAAGTGGTGTTTTTTTTAAATTTGTTTTTGGCGTTTCTGTGTGAATTGCCTTGCTAGTTTGTGGCACATAACCCCCACTCCCCCCTTTTTTTCTTCTAAGTTAAAAGGCTACATACATCTTGCAGAGTGTGTTTTTAGGAGACTGTTTTAATCTGTTTCTGTGATTTAAATTGTGCTTAAAAACTGCCTGCTCCCCTGTTCTTTTTGCCGTTAAAAAAGCCCGAATTCAGAGTGCACGCCCAGCAGTATTCCAGTGTTTTTTTTTCTTAAACAAATTTTCCCTTACCTGGAAACTAGACTCTCCTAGGTTGGACGTGTGGATTCAGCCTGTCTGTATCCAAGGAGATTCTGAATAGAGCAGCAGTTGCCTTTCCCCCTGACCATAGTTACTGGACTTAGCTGATTGGCTGCCTGAGTCCCTGCTGCCCCTGAGCCCCGCCCCCCCCACACCTGCTCTGGCCCCTTAAGTTTGTGGAGGGAAGCCCAAGACAGCCACCTCCATTTTGTGAGCCTCTGCATCTACCAGGGGTCCTGATACAGCCCAATGTTCAAGGATTGCAATCAGACCTAGGTAACGAGCCCTGAGATATTTCTGGGTAAATAGTATTATTTGTTCAAAAGTGTTTTATTTCAGCTACCTGTGTCTGTTTTACTGTGGACTCTCTGCGTTTCAGGCAACCTGGCCTCTTTTAAAGTGGTGTTTTTTTTTATTTGTTTTTTCCGTTTCTGTGTGAATTGCCTTGCTAGTTTGTGGCACATAACCCCCGCTCCCCCCTTTTTTTCTTCTAAGTAAAAAGGCTACATACATCTTACAGAGTGTGTTTTTAGGAGACTGTTTTAATCTGTTTCTGGGATTTAAATTGTGCTTAAAAACTGCCTGCCCCCCTGTTCTTTTTGCCATTAAAAAAGCCCGATTTCAGAGTGCACGCCCAGCAGTATTACAGTGTTTTTTTTTCTTAAACAAATTTTCCCTTACCTGGAAACTAGACTCTGCTAGGTTAGACGTGTGGATTCAGCCTGTCTGTATCCAAGGAGATTCTGAATAGAGCAGCAGTTGCCTTTCCCACTGACCACAGTTACTGGACTTAGCTGATTGGCTGCCTGAGTCCCTGCTGCACCTGAGCCCCGCCCCCCCACACCTGCTCTGGCCCCTTAAGTTTGTGGAGGGAAGTCCAAGACAGCCACCTCGATTTTGTGAGCCTCTGCATTTCCCAGGGGTCCTGATACAGCCCAATGTTCAAGGATTGCAAACAGACCTAGGTAACGAGCCCTGAGATATTTCTGGGTAAATAGTATTATTTGTTCAAAAGTGTTTTATTTCAGCTACCTGTGTCTGTTTTACTGTGGACTCTCTGTGTTTCAGGCAACCTGGCCTCTTTTAAAGTGGTGTTTTTTTTTGTTTTTTTTTTGCCGTTTCTGTGTGAATTGCCTTGCTAGTTTGTGGCACATAACCCCCGCTCCCCCCTTTTTTTTCTTCTAAGTAAAAAGGCTACATACATCTTACAGAGTGTGTTTTTAGGAGACTGTTTTAATCTGTTTCTGTGATTTAAATAGTGCTTAAAAACTGTCTGCCCCCCTGTTCTTTTTGCCGTGAAAAAAGCCCGATTTCAGAGTGCACGCCCAGCAGTATTCCAGTGTTTTTTTTTTCTTAAACAAATTTTCCCTTACCTGGAAACTAGACTCTCCTAGGTTGGACGTGTGGATTCAGCCTGTCTGTATCCAAGGAGATTCTGAATAGAGCAGCAGTTACCTTTCCCCCTGACCACAGGGACTGGACTTAGCTGATTGGCTGCCTGAGTCCCTGCTGCTCCTGAGCCCCGCCCCCCCACACCTGCTCTGGCCCCTTAAGTTTGTGCAGGGAAGCCAAAGACAGCCACCTCCATTTTGTGAGCTTCTGCATCTCCCCTGTGTCCTGATAAAGCCCATTGTTCAAGGATTGCAAAAAGACCTAGGTAAGGAGCCCTGAGATATTTCTGGGTAAATAGCATTATTTGTTCAAAAGTGTTTTATTTCAGCTACCTGTGTCTGTTTTACTGTGAATTCTCTGTGTTTCAGGCAGCCTGGCCTCTTTTAAAGTGGTGGGTTTTTTTTATTCGTTTTTGCCGTGTTTGTGTGAATTGCCTTGCTAGTTTGTTGCACATAACGCCCGCTCCCCCCTTTTTTTTCTTCTAAGTAAAAAGGCTACATACATCTTCCAGAGTGTGTTTTTAGGAGACTGTTTTAATCTGTTTCTGTGATTTAAATTGTGCTGAAAACTGTCTGGCTCACTGTTTTTTTTGCCTTTAAAAGAGTCCGATTTCTGAGTGCGCGCCCAGCAGTATGCCAGTGTTTGTTTCTTAAACAATCTCTCCCTTACCTGGAAAATAGATGCTGCTAGCTTGGAATTGTGGATTCAGCCTGTCTGTATCCAAGGAGATTCTGAATAGAGCAGCAGTTGCCTTTCCCCCTGACCACAGGGACTGGACTTAGCTGATTGGCTCCCTGAGTCCCTGCTGCACGTGAGCCCAGCCCCCCCACACCTCCTCTCGCCCCTTAAGTTTGTAGAGGGAAGCCCAAGACAGCCACCTCCATTTTGTGAGCCTCTGCATCTCCCCTGTGTCCTGATACAGCCCAGTGTTCAAGGATTGCAAAAAGACCTAGGTAAGGAGCCCTGAGATACTTGTCGGTAAATAGCATTATTTGTTCAAAAGTGTTTTATTTCAGCTACCTGTGTCTGTTTTACTGTGGACTCTCTGTGTTTCAGGCAGCCTGGCCTCTTTTAAAGTGGTGTTTTTTTTTAATTCATTTTTGCCGTGTCTGTGTGAATTGCCTTGCTAGTTTTGGGCACATAACCCCCGCTCCCCCCCTTTTTTTTCTTCTAAGTAAAAAGGCTACATACATCTTGCAGAGTGTGTTTTTAGGAGACTGTTTTAATCTGTTTCTGTGATTTAAATTGTGCTTAAGAACTGTCTGCCCCCCCTGTTTTTTTTCCCCTTTAAAAAAGCCTGATTTCAGAGTGTGCGCCCAGCAGTATTCCAGTGTTTGTTTCTTAAACAATCTTCCCCTTACCTGGAAAGTAGACTCTGCTAGCTTGGAAGTCTGGAATCAGCCTGTCTGTATCCAAGGAGATTCTGAATAGAGCAGCAGTTGCCTTTCCCCCTGACCACAGGGACTGAACTTAGATGATTGGCTCCCTGAGTCCCTTCTGCACCTGAGCCACGCCTGCCCACACCTGCTCTGGCCCCTTAAGATTCTGGAGGGAAGCCCAAGACAGCCACCTCCAATTTGTCAGCCTCTGCATCTCCCCTGTGTGCTGATACAGCCCAGTGCTCAAGGATTGCAAACGGACCACGGTAAGGAGCCCTGAGAAATTTCTTTTTAAATAGCATTACTTGTTCAAAAGTGTTTTATTTCAGCTACCTGTGTCTGTTTTACTGTGGACTCTCTGTGTTTCAGGCAGCCTGGCCTCTTTTAAAGTGGTGTTTTATTTTAAATTTGTTTTTGCCGTGTCTGTGTGAATTTCCTTGCTAGTTTGTAGCACATAACCTCCGCTCCCCCCTTTTTTTTCTTCTAAGTAAAAAGGCTACATATATCTTGCAGTGTGTGTTTTTAGGAGACTGTTTTAACCTGTTTCTGTGATTTAAATTGTGCTTAAAAACTGTCTGCCCCCCTGTTTTTTTTGCCTTCAAAAAAGACGGATTTCAGAGTGCCCGCCCAGCAGTATTCCAGTGTTTGTTTCTTACACAATCTCTCCCTTACCTCGAAAGTAGACTCTGCTAGCTTGGAAGTGTGGATTCAGCCTGTCTGTATCCAAGGAGATTCTGAAAAGAGCAGTAGTTGCCTTTCCCCATGACCACAGGGACTGAACTTAGATGATTGGCTGCCTGAGTCTCTGCTGCACCAGCGCCCCGCCCCCCCCACACCTCCTCTGGCCCCTTAAGTTTGTGCAGGGAAGCCAAAGACAGCCACCTCCATTTTGTGAGCTTCTGCATCTCCCCTGTGTCCTGATAAAGCCCAGTGTTCAAGGATTGCAAAAAGACCTAGGTAAGGAGCCCTGAGATATTTCTGGGTAAATAGCATTATTTGTTCAAAAGTGTTTTATTTCAGCTACCTGTGTCTGTTTTACTGTGAATTCTCTGTGTTTCAGGCAGCCTGGCCTCTTTTAAAGTGGTGTTTTTTTTTTATTTGTTTTTGCCGTGTTTGTGTGAATTGCCTTGCAAGTTTGTGGCACATAACGCCCGCTCCCCCCTTTTTTTTCTTCTAAGTAAAAAGGCTACATACATCTTCCAGAGTGTGTTTTTAGGAGACTGTTTTAATCTGTTTCTGTGATTTAAATTGTGCTGAAAACTGTCTGGCTCCCTGTTTTTTTTGCCTTTAAAAGAGTCCGATTTCAGAGTGCGCGCCCAGCAGTATGCCAGTGTTTGTTTCTTAAACAATCTCTCCCTTACCTGGAAAGTAGATGCTGCTAGCTTGGAATTGTGGATTCAGCCTGTCTGTATCCAAGGAGATTCTGAATAGAGCAGCAGTTGCCTTTCCCCCTGACCACAGGGACTGGACTTAGCTGATTGGCTCCCTGAGTCCCTGCTGCACATGAGCCCAGCCCCCCCCCCCACACCTCCTCTGGCCCCTTAAGTTTGTAGAGGGAAGCCCAAGACAGCCACCTCCATTTTGTGAGCCTCTGCATCTCCCCTGTGTCCTGATACAGCCCAGTGTTCAAGGACTGCAAAAAGACCTAGGTAAGGAGCCCTGAGATATTTCTGGGTAAATAGCATTATTTGTTCAAAAGTGTTTTATTTCAGCTACCTGCATCTGTTTTACTGTAGCTCTCTGTCTTTCAGGAAACCTGGCCTCTTTTAAAGTGGTGTTTTTTTTTAATTTGTTTTTGCCGTTTCTGTGTGAATTGTCTTGCTAGTTTGTGTCACATAACCCCCGTCCCCCCTTTTTTTCTTCTAAGTTAAAAGGCTACATACATCTTGCCGAGTGTGTTTTTAGGAGACTGTTTTAATCTGTTTCTGTGATTTAAATTGTGCTTAAAAACTGCCTGCCCCCCTGTTCTTTTTGCCGTTAAAAAAGCCCGATTTAAGAGTGCACGCCCAGCAGTATTCCAGTGTTTTTTTTTTCTTAAACAAATTTTCCCTTACCTGGAAACTAGACTCTCCTAGGTTGGATGTGTGGATTCAGCCTGTCTGTATCCAATGAGATTCTGAATAGAGCAGCAGTTGCCTTTCCCCCTGACCACAGGGACTGGACTTAGCTGATTGGCTCCCTGAGTCCCTGCTGCACCTGAGCCCAGCCCCCCCACACCTCCTCTGGCCCCTTAAGTTTGTGGAGGGAAGCCCAAGACAGCCACCTCCATTTTGTGAGCCTCTGCATCTCCCCTGTGTCCTGATACAGCCCAGTGTTCAAGGATTGCAAAAAGACATAGGTAAGGAGCCCTGAGATATTTCTGGGTAAAGAGCATTATTTGTTCAAATGTGTTTTATTTCAGCTACCTGCGTCTGTTTTACTGTGGACTCTCTGCTTTTCAGGCAGCCTGGCCTCTTTTAAAGTGGTGTTTTTCTTTAATTCTTTTTTGCCGTGTCTGTGTGAATTGCCTTGCTACTTTGTGGCACATAAGCCCCGCTCCCCCCCTTTTTTTCTACTAAGTTAAAAGGCTACATACATCTTGCAAAGTGTGTTTTTAAGAGACTATTTTAATCTTTTTCTGTGATTTAAATTGTGCTTAAGAACTATCTGCCCCCCTGTTGTTTTTTTCCCCTTTAAAAAAGCCAGATTTCAGAGTGCGCGTCCAGCAGTATTCCAGTGTTTGTTTCTTAAACAATCTCCCCCTTACCTGGAAAGTAGACTCTGCTAGGTTGGAAGTGTGGATTCAGCCTGTCTGTATCCAAGATGATTCTGAATAGAGCAGCAGTTGCCTTTCCCCCTGACCACAGGGACTGGACTTAGCTGACTGGCTGCCTGAGTCCCTGCTGCAACTGAGCCCCGCCCCCCCAAACCTGCTCTGGCCCCTTACGTTTGTGGAGGGAAGCCCAAGACAGCCACCTCCATTTTGTGAGCCTCTGCATCTCCCCTGTGTCCTGATACAGCCCAGTGTTCAAGGATTGCAAAAAGACCTAGGTAAGGAGCCCTGAGAAATTTCTGGGTAAATAGTAGTATTTGTTCAACAGTGTTTTATTTCAGCTACCTGTGTCTGTTTTATTGTGGACTCTCTGTGTTTCAGACAGCCTGGCCTCTTTTAAAGTGGTGTTTTTTGAAAATTCATTTTTGCCGTGTCTTTGTGAATTGCTTCGCTAGTTTGTGGCACATAACCCCCGCTCCCCCCTTTTTTTTCTTCTAAGTAAACAGGCTACATACATCTTGCAGAGTGTGTTTTTAGGAGACTGTTTTAATCTATTTCTGTGATTTAAATTGTGCTTAAAAACTGTCTGCCCCTGTTTTTTTTTGCCTTTAAAAAGCCAGATTTCAGAGTGCGCGCCCACCAGTATTCCAGTGTTTGTTTCTTAAACAATCTCTCCCTTACCTAGAAAGTAGACTCTGCTAGCTTGGAAGTGTGGATTCAGCCTGTCTGTATCCAAGGAGATTCTGAATAGAGAAGCAGTTGCCTTTCCCCCTGACCACAGGGACTGGACTTAGCTGATTGGCTCCCTGAGTCCCTGCTGCACCTGAGCCCCGCCCCCCCCCACACGTGCTCTGGCCCCTCAAGTTTGTGGAGGGAAGCCCAAGACAGCCAACTCCAATTTGTGAGCCTCTGCATCTTCCCTGTGTGCTCATACAGCCCAGTGTTCAAGAATTGCAAAAAGACCTAGGTAATGAGCCCTCAGATATTTCTGTGTAAATAGCATTATTTGTTCAAAAGTGTTTTATTTCAGCTACCTGTGTCTGTTTTACTGTGGACTCTCTGTGTTTCAGGCAGCCTGGCCTCTTTTAAAGTGGTGTTTTATTTTAAATTCATTTTTGCCGTGTCTGTGTGAATTTCCTTGCTAGTTTGAAGCACATAACCTCCGCTCCCCCCTTTTTTTTCTTCTAAGTAAAAAGGCTACATATATCTTGCAGTGTGTGTTTTTAGGAGACTGTTTTAACCTGTTTCTGTGATTTAAATTGTGCTTAAAAACTGTCTGCCCCCCTGTTTTTTTTGCCTTTAAAAAAGACGGATTTCAGAGTGCGCGCCCAGCAGTATTCCAGTGTTTGTTTCTTAAACAATCTCTCCCTTACCTCGAAAGTAGACTCTGCTAGCTTGGAAGTGTGGATTCAGCCTGTCTGTATCAAAGGAGATTCTGAAAAGAGCAGCAGTTGCCTTTCCCCATGACTACAGGGACTGGACTTAGATAATTGGCTGCCTGAGTCTCTGCTGCACGAGCGCCCCGCCCCCCCACACCTCCTCTGGCCCCTTAAGTTTGTGCAGGGAAGCCAAAGACAGCCACCTCCATTTTGTGAGCTTCTGCATCTCCCCTGTGTCCTGATAAAGCCCAGTGTTCAAGGATTGCAAAAACACCTAGGTAAGGAGCCCTGAGATATTTCTGGGTAAATAGCATTATTTGTTCAAAAGTGTTTTATTTCAGCTACCTGTGTCTGTTTTACTGTGAATTCTCTGTGTTTCAGGCAGCCTAGCCTCTTTTAAAGTGGTGGTTTTCTTTTATTCGTTTTTGCCGTGTTTGTGTGAATTGCCTTGCTAGTTTGTGACACATAGCGCCCGCTCCCCCCTTTTTTTTCTTCTAAGTAAAAAGGCTACATACATCTTCCAGAGTGTGTTTTTAGGAGACTTTTAATCTGTTTCTGTGATTTAAATTGTGCTGAAAACTGTCTGGCTCCCTGTTTTTTTTTGCCTTTAAAAGAGTCCGATTTCAGAGTGCGCGCCCAGCAGTATGCCAGTGTTTGTTTCTTAAACAATCTCTCCCTTACCTGGAAAGTAGATGCTGCTAGCTTGGAATTGTGGATTCAGCCTGTCTGTATCCAAGGTGATTCTGAATAGAGCAGCAGTTGCCTTTCCCCCTGACCACCGGGACTGGACTTAGCTGATTGGCTCCCTGAGTCCCTGCTGCATGTGAGCCCAGCCCCCCCCCACACCTCCTCTGGCCCCTTAAGTTTGTAGAGGGAAGCCCAAGACAGCCACCTCCATTTTGTGAGCCTCTGCATCTCCCCTGTGTCCTGATACAGCCCAGTGTTCAAGGACTGCAAAAACACCTAGGTAAGGAGCCCTGAGATATTTCTGGGTAAATAGCATTATTTGTTCAAAAGTGTTTTATTTCAGCTACCTGCATCTGTTTTACTGTGGCTCTCTGTGTTTCAGGAAACCTGGCCTCTTTTAAAGTGGTGTTTTTTTTTAATTTGTTTTTGCCGTTTCTGTGTGAATTGCCTTGCTAGTTTGTGGCACATAACCCCCACTCCCCCCTTTTTTTCTTCTAAGTTAAAAGGTTACATACATCTTGCAGAGTGTGTTTTTAGGAGACTGTTTTAATCTGTTTCTGTGATTTAAATTGTGCTTAAAAACTGCCTGCCCCCCTGTTCTTTTTGCCGTTAAAAAAGCCCGAATTCAGAGTGCACGCCCAGCAGTATTCCAGTGTTTTTTTTTTCTTAAACAAATTTTCCCTTACCTGGAAACTAGACTCTCCTAGGTTGGACGTGTGGATTCAGCCTGTCTGTATCCAAGGAGATTCTGAATAGAGCAGCAGTTGCCTTTCCCCCTGACCATAGTTACTGGACTTAGCTGATTGGCTCCCTGAGTCCCTGCTGCCCCTGAGCCCCGCCCCCCCCACACCTGCTCTGGCCCCTTAAGTTTGTGGAGGGAAGCCCAAGACAGCCACCTCCATTTTGTGAGCCTCTGCATCTCCCCTGTGTCCTGATACAGCCCAGTGTTCAAGGATTGCAAAAAGACATAGGTAAGGAGCCCTGAGATATTTCTGGGTAAAGAGCATTATTTGTTCAAATGTGTTTTATTTCAGCTACCTGCGTCTGTTTTACTGTGGACTCTCTGCTTTTCAGGCAGCCTGGCCTCTTTTAAAGTGGTGTTTTTCTTTAATTCTTTTTTGCCGTGTCTGTGTGAATTGCCTTGCTACTTTGTGGCACATAAGCCCCGCTCCCCCCCTTTTTTTCTACTAAGTTAAAAGGCTACATACATCTTGCAAAGTGTGTTTTTAAGAGACTATTTTAATCTTTTTCTGTGATTTAAATTGTGCTTAAGAACTATCTGCCCCCCTGTTGTTTTTTTCCCCTTTAAAAAAGCCAGATTTCAGAGTGCGCGTCCAGCAGTATTCCAGTGTTTGTTTCTTAAACAATCTCCCCCTTACCTGGAAAGTAGACTCTGCTAGGTTGGAAGTGTGGATTCAGCCTGTCTGTATCCAAGATGATTCTGAATAGAGCAGCAGTTGCCTTTCCCCCTGACCACAGGGACTGGACTTAGCTGACTGGCTGCCTGAGTCCCTGCTGCAACTGAGCCCCGCCCCCCCAAACCTGCTCTGGCCCCTTACGTTTGTGGAGGGAAGCCCAAGACAGCCACCTCCATTTTGTGAGCCTCTGCATCTCCCCTGTGTCCTGATACAGCCCAGTGTTCAAGGATTGCAAAAAGACCTAGGTAAGGAGCCCTGAGAAATTTCTGGGTAAATAGTAGTATTTGTTCAACAGTGTTTTATTTCAGCTACCTGTGTCTGTTTTATTGTGGACTCTCTGTGTTTCAGACAGCCTGGCCTCTTTTAAAGTGGTGTTTTTTGAAAATTCATTTTTGCCGTGTCTTTGTGAATTGCTTCGCTAGTTTGTGGCACATAACCCCCGCTCCCCCCTTTTTTTTCTTCTAAGTAAACAGGCTACATACATCTTGCAGAGTGTGTTTTTAGGAGACTGTTTTAATCTATTTCTGTGATTTAAATTGTGCTTAAAAACTGTCTGCCCCTGTTTTTTTTTGCCTTTAAAAAGCCAGATTTCAGAGTGCGCGCCCACCAGTATTCCAGTGTTTGTTTCTTAAACAATCTCTCCCTTACCTAGAAAGTAGACTCTGCTAGCTTGGAAGTGTGGATTCAGCCTGTCTGTATCCAAGGAGATTCTGAATAGAGAAGCAGTTGCCTTTCCCCCTGACCACAGGGACTGGACTTAGCTGATTGGCTCCCTGAGTCCCTGCTGCACCTGAGCCCCGCCCCCCCCCACACGTGCTCTGGCCCCTCAAGTTTGTGGAGGGAAGCCCAAGACAGCCAACTCCAATTTGTGAGCCTCTGCATCTTCCCTGTGTGCTCATACAGCCCAGTGTTCAAGAATTGCAAAAAGACCTAGGTAATGAGCCCTCAGATATTTCTGTGTAAATAGCATTATTTGTTCAAAAGTGTTTTATTTCAGCTACCTGTGTCTGTTTTACTGTGGACTCTCTGTGTTTCAGGCAGCCTGGCCTCTTTTAAAGTGGTGTTTTATTTTAAATTCATTTTTGCCGTGTCTGTGTGAATTTCCTTGCTAGTTTGAAGCACATAACCTCCGCTCCCCCCTTTTTTTTCTTCTAAGTAAAAAGGCTACATATATCTTGCAGTGTGTGTTTTTAGGAGACTGTTTTAACCTGTTTCTGTGATTTAAATTGTGCTTAAAAACTGTCTGCCCCCCTGTTTTTTTTGCCTTTAAAAAAGACGGATTTCAGAGTGCGCGCCCAGCAGTATTCCAGTGTTTGTTTCTTAAACAATCTCTCCCTTACCTCGAAAGTAGACTCTGCTAGCTTGGAAGTGTGGATTCAGCCTGTCTGTATCAAAGGAGATTCTGAAAAGAGCAGCAGTTGCCTTTCCCCATGACTACAGGGACTGGACTTAGATAATTGGCTGCCTGAGTCTCTGCTGCACGAGCGCCCCGCCCCCCCACACCTCCTCTGGCCCCTTAAGTTTGTGCAGGGAAGCCAAAGACAGCCACCTCCATTTTGTGAGCTTCTGCATCTCCCCTGTGTCCTGATAAAGCCCAGTGTTCAAGGATTGCAAAAACACCTAGGTAAGGAGCCCTGAGATATTTCTGGGTAAATAGCATTATTTGTTCAAAAGTGTTTTATTTCAGCTACCTGTGTCTGTTTTACTGTGAATTCTCTGTGTTTCAGGCAGCCTAGCCTCTTTTAAAGTGGTGGTTTTCTTTTATTCGTTTTTGCCGTGTTTGTGTGAATTGCCTTGCTAGTTTGTGACACATAACGCCCGCTCCCCCCTTTTTTTTCTTCTAAGTAAAAAGGCTACATACATCTTCCAGAGTGTGTTTTTAGGAGACTTTTAATCTGTTTCTGTGATTTAAATTGTGCTGAAAACTGTCTGGCTCCCTGTTTTTTTTTGCCTTTAAAAGAGTCCGATTTCAGAGTGCGCGCCCAGCAGTATGCCAGTGTTTGTTTCTTAAACAATCTCTCCCTTACCTGGAAAGTAGATGCTGCTAGCTTGGAATTGTGGATTCAGCCTGTCTGTATCCAAGGTGATTCTGAATAGAGCAGCAGTTGCCTTTCCCCCTGACCACCGGGACTGGACTTAGCTGATTGGCTCCCTGAGTCCCTGCTGCATGTGAGCCCAGCCCCCCCCCACACCTCCTCTGGCCCCTTAAGTTTGTAGAGGGAAGCCCAAGACAGCCACCTCCATTTTGTGAGCCTCTGCATCTCCCCTGTGTCCTGATACAGCCCAGTGTTCAAGGACTGCAAAAACACCTAGGTAAGGAGCCCTGAGATATTTCTGGGTAAATAGCATTATTTGTTCAAAAGTGTTTTATTTCAGCTACCTGCATCTGTTTTACTGTGGCTCTCTGTGTTTCAGGAAACCTGGCCTCTTTTAAAGTGGTGTTTTTTTTTAATTTGTTTTTGCCGTTTCTGTGTGAATTGCCTTGCTAGTTTGTGGCACATAACCCCCACTCCCCCCTTTTTTTCTTCTAAGTTAAAAGGTTACATACATCTTGCAGAGTGTGTTTTTAGGAGACTGTTTTAATCTGTTTCTGTGATTTAAATTGTGCTTAAAAACTGCCTGCCCCCCTGTTCTTTTTGCCGTTAAAAAAGCCCGAATTCAGAGTGCACGCCCAGCAGTATTCCAGTGTTTTTTTTTTCTTAAACAAATTTTCCCTTACCTGGAAACTAGACTCTCCTAGGTTGGACGTGTGGATTCAGCCTGTCTGTATCCAAGGAGATTCTGAATAGAGCAGCAGTTGCCTTTCCCCCTGACCATAGTTACTGGACTTAGCTGATTGGCTCCCTGAGTCCCTGCTGCCCCTGAGCCCCGCCCCCCCCACACCTGCTCTGGCCCCTTAAGTTTGTGGAGGGAAGCCCAAGACAGCCACCTCCATTTTGTGAGCCTCTGCATCTACCAGGGGTCCTGATACAGCCCAATGTTCAAGGATTGCAATCAGACCTAGGTAACGAGCCCTGAGATATTTCTCGGTAAATAGTATTATTTGTTCAAAAGTGTTTTATTTCAGCTACCTGTGTCTGTTTTACTGTGGACTCTCTGTGTTTCAGGCAACCTGGCCTCTTTTAAAGTGGTGGTTTTTTTTTATTTGTTTTTTCCGTTTCTGTGTGAATTGCCTTGCTAGTTTGTGGCACATAACCCCCGCTCCCCCCTTTTTTTCTTCTAAGTAAAAAGGCTACATACATCTTACAGAGTGTGTTTTTAGGAGACTGTTTTAATCTGTTTCTGGGATTTAAATTGTGCTTAAAAACTGCCTGCCCCCCTGTTCGTTTTGCCATTAAAAAAGCCCGATTTCAGAGTGCACGCCCAGCAGTATTACAGTGTTTTTTTTTTCTTAAACAAATTTTCCCTTACCTGGAAACTAGACTCTGCTAGGTTAGACGTGTGGATTCAGCCTGTCTGTATCCAAGGAGATTCTGAATAGAGCAGCAGTTGCCTTTCCCACTGACCACAGTTACTGGACTTAGGTGATTGGCTGCCTGAGTCCCTGCTGCACCTGAGCCCCGCCCCCCCACACCTGCTCTGGCCCCTTAAGTTTGTGGAGGGAAGCCCAAGACAGCCACCTCGATTTTGTGAGCCTCTGCATCTCCCAGGGGTCCTGATACAGCCCAATGTTCAAGGATTGCAAACAGACCTAGGTAACGAGCCCTGAGATATTTCTGGGTAAATAGTATTATTTGTTCAAAAGTGTTTTATTTCAGCTACCTGTGTCTGTTTTACTGTGGACTCTCTGTGTTTCAGGCAACCTGGCCTCTTTTAAAGTGGTGTTTTTTTTATATTTTTTTTTGCCGTTTCTGTGTGAATTGCCTTGCTAGTTTGTGGCACATAACCCCCGCTCCCCCCTTTTTTTTCTTCTAAGCAAAAAGGCTACATACATCTTACAGAGTGTGTTTTTAGGAGACTGTTTTAATCTGTTTCTGTGATTTAAATAGTGCTTAAAAACTGCCTGCCCCCCTGTTCTTTTTGCCGTGAAAAAAGCCCGATTTCAGAGTGCACGCCCAGCAGTATTCCAGTGTTTTTTTTTTCTTAAACAAATTTTCCCTTACCTGGAAACTAGACTCTCCTAGGTTGGACGTGTGGATTCAGCCTGTCTGTATCCAAGGAGATTCTGAATAGAGCAGCAGTTACCTTTCCCCCTGACCACAGGGACTGGACTTAGCTGATTGGCTGCCTGAGTCCCTGCTGCACCTGAGCTCCGCCTCCCCACACCTGCTCTGGCCCCTTAAGTTTGTGCAGGGAAGCCAAAGACAGCCACCTCCATTTTGTGAGCTTCTGCATCTCCCCTGTGTCCTGATAAAGCCCATTGTTCAAGGATTGCAAAAAGACCTAGGTAAGGAGCCCTGAGATATTTCTGTTTAAATAGCATTATTTGTTCAAAAGTGTTTTATTTCAGCTACCTGTGTCTGTTTTACTGTGAATTCTCTGTGTTTCAGGCAGCCTGGCCTCTTTTAAAGTGGTGGGTTTTTTTTATTCGTTTTTGCCGTGTTTGTGTGAATTGCCTTGCTAGTTTGTTGCACATAACGCCCACTCCCCCCTTTTTTTTCTTCTAAGTAAAAAGGCTACATACATCTTCCAGAGTGTGTTTTTAGGAGACTGTTTTAATCTGTTTCTGTGATTTAAATTGTGCTGAAAACTGTCTGGCTCACTGTTTTTTTGCCTTTAAAAGAGTCCGATTTCTGAGTGCGCGCCCAGCAGTATGCCAGTGTTTGTTTCTTAAACAATCTCTCCCTTACCTGGAAAATAGATGCTGCTAGCTTGGAATTGTGGATTCAGCCTGTCTGTATCCAAGGAGATTCTGAATAGAGCAGCAGTTGCCTTTCCCCCTGACCACAGGGACTGGACTTAGCTGATTGGCTCCCTGAGTCCCTGCTGCACGTGAGCCCAGCCCCCCCACACCTCCTCTCGCCCCTTAAGTTTGTAGAGGGAAGCCCAAGACAGCCACCTCCATTTTGTGAGCCTCTGCATCTCCCCTGTGTCCTGATACAGCCCAGTGTTCAAGGATTGCAAAAAGACCTCGGTAAGGAGCCCTGAGATACTTGTCGGTAAATAGCATTATTTGTTCAAAAGTGTTTTATTTCAGCTACCTGTGTCTGTTTTACTGTGGACTCTCTGTGTTTCAGGCAGCCTGGCCTCTTTTAAAGTGGTGTTTTTTTTTAATTCATTTTTGCCGTGACTGAGTGAATTGCCTTGCTAGTTTTGGGCACATAACCCCCGCTCCCCCCCCTTTTTTTTCTTCTATGTAAAAAGGCTACATACATCTTGCAGAGTGTGTTTTTAGGAGACTGTTTTAATCTGTTTCTGTGATTTAAATTGTGCTTAAGAACTGTCTGCCCCCCCTGTTTTTTTTCCCCTTTAAAAAAGCCTGATTTCAGAGTGTGCGTCCAGCAGTATTCCAGTGTTTGTTTCTTAAACAATCTTCCCCTTACCTGGAAAGTAGACTCTGCTAGCTTGGAAGTCTGGAATCAGCCTGTCTGTATCCAAGGAGATTCTGAATAGAGCAGCAGTTGCCTTTCCCCCTGACCACAGGGACTGAACTTAGATGATTGGCTCCCTGAGTCCCTTCTGCACCTGAGCCACGCCTGCCCACACCTGCTCTGGCCCCTTAAGATTCTGGAGGGAAGCCCAAGACAGCCACCTCCAATTTGTCAGCCTCTGCATCTCCCCTGTGTGCTGATACAGCCCAGTGCTCAAGGATTGCAAAAAGACCACGGTAAGGAGCCCTGAGATATTTCTTGGTAAATAGCATTACTTGTTCAAAAGTGTTTTATTTCAGCTACCTGTGTCTGTTTTACTCTGGACTCTCTGTGTTTCAGGCAGCCTGGCCTCTTTTAAAGTGGTGTTTTATTTTAAATTTGTTTTTGCCGTGTCTGTGTGAATTTCCTTGCTAGTTTGTAGCACATAACCTCCGCTCCCCCCTTTTCTTTCTTCTAAGTAAAAAGGCTACATATATCTTGCAGTGTGTGTTTTTAGGAGACTGTTTTAACCTGTTTCTGTGATTTAAATTGTGCTTAAAAACTGTCTGCCCCCCTGTTTTTTTTGCCTTCAAAAAAGACGGATTTCAGAGTGCCCGCCCAGCAGTATTCCAGTGTTTGTTTCTTAAACAATCTCTCCCTTACCTCGAAAGTAGACTCTGCTAGCTTGGAAGTGTGGATTCAGCCTGTCTGTATCCAAGGAGATTCTGAAAAGAGCAGTAGTTGCCTTTCCCCATGACCACAGGGACTGAACTTAGATGATTGGCTGCCTGAGTCTCTGCTGCACCAGCGCCCCGCCCCCCCACACCTCCTCTGGCCCCTTAAGTTTGTGCAGGGAAGCCAAAGACAGCCACCTCCATTTTGTGAGCTTCTGCATCTCCCCTGTGTCCTGATAAAGCCCAGTGTTCAAGGATTGCAAAAAGACCTAGGTAAGGAGCCCTGAGATATTTCTGGGTAAATAGCATTATTTGTTCAAAAGTGTTTTATTTCAGCTAACTGTGTCTGTTTTACTGTGAATTCTCTGTGTTTCAGGCAGCCTGGCCTCTTTTAAAGTGGTGTTTTATTTTTATTTTTTTTTGCCGTGTTTGTGTGAATTGCCTTGCAAGTTTGTGGCACATAACGCCCGCTCCCCCCTTTTTTTTCTTCTAAGTAAAAAGGCTACATACATCTTCCAGAGTGTGTTTTTAGGAGACTGTTTTAATCTTTTTCTGTGATTTAAATTGTGCTGAAAACTGTCTGGCTCCCTGTTTTTTTTGCCTTTAAAAGAGTCCGATTTCAGAGTGCGCGCCCAGCAGTATGCCAGTGTTTGTTTCTTAAACAATCTCTCCCTTACCTGGAAAGTAGATGCTGCTAGCTTGGAATTGTGGATTCAGCCTGTCTGTATCCAAGGAGATTCTGAATAGAGCAGCAGTTGCCTTTCCCCCTGACCACAGGGACTGGACTTAGCTGATTAGCTCCCTGAGTCCCTGCTGCACGTGAGCCCAGCCCCCCCCACACCTCTTCTGGCGCCTTAAGTTTGTAGAGGGAAGCCCAAGACAGCCACCTCCATTTTGTGAGCCTCTGCATCTCCCCTGTGTCCTGATACAGCCCAGTGTTCAAGGACTGCAAAAAGACCTAGGTAAGGAGCCCTGAGATATTTCTGGGTAAATAGCATTATTTGTTCAAAAGTGTTTTATTTCAGCTACCTGCATCTGTTTTACTGTAGCTCTCTGTCTTTCAGGAAACCTGGCCTCTTTTAAAGTGGTGTTTTTTTTTAATTTGTTTTTGCCGTTTCTGTGTGAATTGCCTTGCTAGTTTGTGTCACATAACCCCCGTCCCCCCTTTTTTTCTTCTAAGTTAAAAGGCTACATACATCTTGCAGAATGTGTTTTTAGGAGACTGTTTTAATCTGTTTCTGTGATTTAAATTGTGCTTAAAAACTGCCTGCCCCCCTGTTCTTTTTGCCGTTAAAAAAGCCCGATTTAAGAGTGCACGCCCAGCAGTATTCCAGTGTTTTTTTTTTCTTAAACAAATTTTCCCTTACCTGGAAACTAGACTCTCCTAGGTTGGATGTGTGGATTCAGCCTGTCTGTATCCAAGGAGATTCTGAATAGAGCAGCAGTTGCCTTTCCCCCTGACCACAGGGACTGGACTTAGCTGATTGGCTCCCTGAGTCCCTGCTGCACCTGAGCCCAGCCCCCCCACACCTCCTCTGGCCCCTTAAGTTTGTGGAGGGAAGCCCAAGACAGCCACCTCCATTTTGTGAGCCTCTGCATCTCCCCTGTGTCCTGATACAGCCCAGTGTTCAAGGATTGCAAAAAGACATAGGTAAGGAGCCCTGAGATATTTCTGGGTAAAGAGCATTATTTGTTCAAATGTGTTTTATTTCAGCTACCTGCGTCTGTTTTACTGTGGACTCTCTGCTTTTCAGGCAGCCTGGCCTCTTTTAAAGTGGTGTTTTTCTTTAATTCTTTTTTGCCGTGTCTGTGTGAATTGCCTTGCTACTTTGTGGCACATAAGCCCCGCTCCCCCCCTTTTTTTCTACTAAGTTAAAAGGCTACATACATCTTGCAAAGTGTGTTTTTAAGAGACTATTTTAATCTTTTTCTGTGATTTAAATTGTGCTTAAGAACTATCTGCCCCCCTGTTGTTTTTTTCCCCTTTAAAAAAGCCAGATTTCAGAGTGCGCGTCCAGCAGTATTCCAGTGTTTGTTTCTTAAACAATCTCCCCCTTACCTGGAAAGTAGACTCTGCTAGGTTGGAAGTGTGGATTCAGCCTGTCTGTATCCAAGATGATTCTGAATAGAGCAGCAGTTGCCTTTCCCCCTGACCACAGGGACTGGACTTAGCTGACTGGCTGCCTGAGTCCCTGCTGCAACTGAGCCCCGCCCCCCCAAACCTGCTCTGGCCCCTTACGTTTGTGGAGGGAAGCCCAAGACAGCCACCTCCATTTTGTGAGCCTCTGCATCTCCCCTGTGTCCTGATACAGCCCAGTGTTCAAGGATTGCAAAAAGACCTAGGTAAGGAGCCCTGAGAAATTTCTGGGTAAATAGTAGTATTTGTTCAACAGTGTTTTATTTCAGCTACCTGTGTCTGTTTTATTGTGGACTCTCTGTGTTTCAGACAGCCTGGCCTCTTTTAAAGTGGTGTTTTTTGAAAATTCATTTTTGCCGTGTCTTTGTGAATTGCCTCGCTAGTTTGTGGCACATAACCCCCGCTCACCCCTTTTTTTTCTTCTAAGTAAAAAGGCTACATACATCTTGCAGAGTGTGTTTTTAGGAGACTGTTTTAATCTATTTCTGTGATTTAAATTGTGCTTAAAAACTGTCTGCCCCTGTTTTTTTTTGCCTTTAAAAAGCCGGATTTCAGAGTGCGCGCCCACCAGTATTCCAGTGTTTGTTTCTTAAACAATCTCTCCCTTACCTAGAAAGTAGACTCTGCTAGCTTGGAAGTGTGGATTCAGCCTGTCTGTATCCAAGGAGATTCTGAATAGAGAAGCAGTTGCCTTTCCCCCTGACCACAGGGACTGGACTTAGCTGATTGGCTCCCTGAGTCCCTGCTGCACCTGAGCCCCGCCCCCCCCCCACACGTGCTCTGGCCCCTCAAGTTTGTGGAGGGAAGCCCAAGACAGCCAACTCCAATTTGTGAGCCTCTGCATCTTCCCTGTGTGCTCATACAGCCCAGTGTTCAAGAATTGCAAAAAGACCTAGGTAATGAGCCCTCAGATATTTCTGTGTAAATAGCATTATTTGTTCAAAAGTGTTTTATTTCAGCTACCTGTGTCTGTTTTACTGTGGACTCTCTGTGTTTCAGGCAGCCTGGCCTCTTTTAAAGTGGTGTTTTATTTTAAATTCATTTTTGCCGTGTCTGTGTGAATTTCCTTGCTAGTTTGAAGCACATAACCTCCGCTCCCCCCTTTTTTTTCTTCTAAGTAAAAAGGCTACATATATCTTGCAGTGTGTGTTTTTAGGAGACTGTTTTAACCTGTTTCTGTGATTTAAATTGTGCTTAAAAACTGTCTGCCCCCCTGTTTTTTTTGCCTTTAAAAAAGACGGATTTCAGAGTGCGCGCCCAGCAGTATTCCAGTGTTTGTTTCTTAAACAATCTCTCCCTTACCTCGAAAGTAGACTCTGCTAGCTTGGAAGTGTGGATTCAGCCTGTCTGTATCCAAGGAGATTCTGAAAAGAGCAGCAGTTGCCTTTCCCCATGACTACAGGGACTGGACTTAGATAATTGGCTGCCTGAGTCTCTGCTGCACGAGCGCCCCGCCCCCCCACACCTCCTCTGGCCCCTTAAGTTTGTGCAGGGAAGCCAAAGACAGCCACCTCCATTTTGTGAGCTTCTCCATCTCCCCTGTGTCCTGATAAAGCCCAGTGTTCAAGGATTGCAAAAAGACCTAGGTAAGGAGCCCTGAGATATTTCTGGGTAAATAGCATTATTTGTTCAAAAGTGTTTTATTTCAGCTACCTGTGTCTGTTTTACTGTGAATTCTCTGTGTTTCAGGCAGCCTAGCCTCTTTTAAAGTGGTGGTTTTCTTTTATTCGTTTTTGCCGTGTTTGTGTGAATTGCCTTGCTAGTTTGTGGCACATAACGCTCGCTCCCCCCTTTTTTTTCTTCTAAGTAAAAAGGCTACATACATCTTCCAGAGTGTGTTTTTAGGAGACTTTTAATTTGTTTCTGTGATTTAAATTGTGCTGAAAACTGTCTGGCTCCCTGTTTTTTTTGCCTTTAAAAGAGTCCGATTTCAGAGTGCGCGCCCAGCAGTATGCCAGTGTTTGTTTCTTAAACAATCTCTCCCTTACCTGGAAAGTAGATGCTGCTAGCTTGGAATTGTGGATTCAGCCTGTCTGTATCCAAGGAGATTCTGAATAGAGCAGCAGTTGCCTTTCCCCCTGACCACCGGGACTGGACTTAGCTGATTGGCTCCCTGAGTCCCTGCTGCATGTGAGCCCAGCCCCCCCCCCACACCTCCTCTGGCCCCTTAAGTTTGTAGAGGGAAGACCAAGACAGCCACCTCCATTTTGTGAGCCTCTGCATCTCCCCTGTGTCCTGATACAGCCCAGTGTTCAAGGACTGCAAAAACACCTAGGTAAGGAGCCCTGAGATATTTCTGGGTAAATAGCATTATTTGTTCAAAAGTGTTTTATTTCAGCTACCTGCATCTGTTTTACTGTGGCTCTCTGTGTTTCAGGAAACCTGGCATCTTTTAAAGTGGTGTTTTTTTTTAATTTGTTTTTGCCGTTTCTGTGTGAATTGCCTTGCTAGTTTGTGGCACATAACCCCCACTCCCCCCTTTTTTTCTTCTAAGTTAAAAGGCTACATACATCTTGCAGAGTGTGTTTTTAGGAGACTGTTTTAATCTGTTTCTGTGATTTAAATTGTGCTTAAAAACTGCCTGCCCCCCTGTTCTTTTTGCCGTTAAAAAAGCCCGAATTCAGAGTGCACGCCCAGCAGTATTCCAGTGTTTTTTTTTTCTTAAACAAATTTTCCCTTACCTGGAAACTAGACTCTCCTAGGTTGGAAGTGTGGATTCAGCCTGTCTGTATCCAAGGAGATTCTGAATAGAGCAGCAGTTGCCTTTCCCCCTGACCATAGTTACTGGACTTAGCTGATTGGCTGCCTGAGTCCCTGCTGCCCCTGAGCCCCGCCCCCCCCACACCTGCTCTGGCCCCTTAAGTTTGTGGAGGGAAGCCCAAGACAGCCACCTCCAGTTTGTGAGCCTCTGCATCTACCAGGGGTCCTGATACAGCCCAATGTTCAAGGATTGCAATCAGACCTAGGTAACGAGCCCTGAGATATTTCTGGGTAAATAGTATTATTTGTTCAAAAGTGTTTTATTTCAGCTACCTGTGTCTGTTTTACTCTGGACTCTCTGTGTTTCAGGCAACCTGGCCTCTTTTAAAGTGGTGGTTTTTTTTAATTTGTTTTTTCCGTTTCTGTGTGAATTGCCTTGCTAGTTTGTGGCACATAACCCCGCTCCCCCCTTTTTTTTCTTCTAAGTAAAAAGGCTACATACATCTTACAGAGTGTGTTTTTAGGAGACTGTTTTAATCTGTTTCTGGGATTTAAATTGTGCTTAAAAACTGCCTGCCCTCCTGTTCTTTTTGCCATTAAAAAAGCCCGATTTCAGAGTGCACGCCCAGCAGTATTACAGTGTTTTTTTTTTCTTAAACAAATTTTCCCTTACCTGGAAACTAGACTCTGCTAGGTTAGACGTGTGGATTCAGCCTGTCTGTATCCAAGGAAATTCTGAATAGAGCAGCAGTTGCCTTTCCCACTGACCACAGTTACTGGACTTAGCTGATTGGCTGCCTGAGTCCCTGCTGCACCTGAGCCCCGCCCCCCCACACCTGCTCTGGCCCCTTAAGTGTGTGGAGGGAAGCCCAAGACAGCCACCTCGATTTTGTGAGCCTCTGCATCTCCCAGGGGTCCTGATACAGCCCAATGTTCAAGGATTGCAAACAGACCTAGGTAACAAGCCCTGAGATATTTCTGGGTAAATAGTATTATTTGTTCAAAAGTGTTTTATTTCAGCTACCTGTGTCTGTTTTACTGTGGACTCTCTGTGTTTCAGGCAACCTGGCCTCTTTTAAAGTGGTGTTTTTTTTTTTTTTTTTTTTGCCGTTTCTGTGTGAATTGCCTTGCTAGTTTGTGGCACATAACCCCCGCTCCCCCCTTTTTTTTCTTCTAAGTAAAAAGGCTACATACATCTTACAGAGTGTGTTTTTAGGAGACTGTTTTAATCTGTTTCTGTGATTTAAATAGTGCTTAAAAACTGCCTGCCCCCCTGTTCTTTTTGCCGTGAAAAAAGCCCGATTTCAGAGTGCACGCCCAGCAGTATTCCAGTGTTTTTTTTTTCTTAAACAAATTTTCCCTTACCTGGAAACTAGACTCTCCTAGGTTGGACGTGTGGATTCAGCCTGTCTGTATCCAAGGAGATTCTGAATAGAGCAGCAGTTACCTTTCCCCCTGACCACAGGGACTGGACTTAGCTGATTGGCTGCCTGAGTCCCTGCTGCACCTGAGCCCCGCCCCCCCACACCTGCTCTGGCCCCTTAAGTTTGTGCAGGGAAGCCAAAGACAGCCACCTCCATTTTGTGAGCTTCTGCATCTCCCCTGTGTCCTGATAAAGCCCAGTGTTCAAGGATTGCAAAAAGACCTAGGTAAGGAGCCCTGAGATATTTCTGGGTAAATAGCATTATTTGTTCAAAAGTGTTTTATTTCAGCTACCTGTGTCTGTTTTACTGTGAATTCTCTGTGTTTCAGGCAGCCAGGCCTCTTTTAAAGTGGTGTTTTTTTTTTATTTGTTTTTGCCGTGTTTGTGTGAATTGCCTTGCTAGTTTGTTGCACATAACGCCCGCTCACCCCTTTTTTTTCTTCTAAGTAAAAAGGCTACATACATCTTCCAGAGTCTGTTTTTAGGAGACTGTTTTAATCTGTTTCTGTGATTTAAATTGTGCTGAAAACTGTCTGGCTCACTGTTTTTTTGCCTTTAAAAGAGTCCGATTTCTGAGTGCGCGCCCAGCAGTATGCCAGTGTTTGTTTCTTAAACAATCTCTCTCTTACCTGGAAAATAGATGCTGCTAGCTTGGAATTGTGGATTCAGCCTGTCTGTATCCAAGGAGATTCTGAATAGAGCAGCAGTTGCCTTTCCCCCTGACCACAGGGACTGGACTTAGCTGATTGGCTCCCTGAGTCCCTGCTGCACGTGAGCCCAGCCCCCCCACACCTCCTCTCGCCCCTTAAGTTTGTAGAGGGAAGCCCAAGACAGCCACCTCCATTTTGTGAGCCTCTGCATCTCCCCTGTGTCCTGATACAGCCCAGTGTTCAAGGATTGCAAAAAGACCTAGGTAAGGAGCCCTGAGATACTTGTCGGTAAATAGCATTATTTGTTCAAAAGTGTTTTATTTCAGCTACCTATGTCTGTTTTACTGTGGACTCTCTGTGTTTCAGGCAGCCTGGCCTCTTTTAAAGTGGTGTTTATTTTAAATTCATTTTTGCCGTGTCTGAGTGAATTGCCTTGCTAGTTTTGGGCACATAACCCCCCACTCCGCCCTTTTTTTGCTTTTAAGTAAAAATGCTTCATACATCTTGCAGAGTGGGATTTTAGAAGACTGTTTTAATCTGCTTGTGTGATTTAAATTGTGCTGAAGAACTGTCTGCTCCCCTGTTTTTTTTTGCCTTTAAAAAAGCCCGATTTCAGAGTGTGCGCCCAGCAGTATTCCAGTGTTTGTTTCTTAAACAATCTCTTCCTTACCTGGAAAGTTGACTGCTAGGTTGGAAGTGTGGATTCAGCCTGTCTGTATCCAAGGAGATTCTGAATAGAGCAGCAGTTGCCTTTCCCCCTGACCACAGGGACTGGACTTAGCTGATAGGCTGCCTGAGTCCCTGCTGCACCTGAGCCCCGCCCCCCCAAACCTGGTCTGGCCCCTTACGTTTGTGGAGGGAAGCCCAAGACAGCCACCTCCATTTTGTGAGCCTCTGCATCTCCCCTGTGTCCTGATACAGCCCAGTGTTCAAGGATTGCAAAAAGACCTAGGTAAGGAGCCCTGAGATATTTCTGGGTAAATAGTAGTATTTGTTCAACAGTGTTTTATTTCAGCTACCTGTGTCTGTTTTACTGAGGACTCTCTGTGTTTCAGACAGCCTGGCCTCTTTTAAAGTGGTATTTTTTGAAAATTTGTTTTTGCCGTGTCTTTGTGAATTGCCTTGCTAGTTTGTGGCACAGAACCCCCGCTCCCCCTTTTTTTTCTTGTAAGTAAAAAGGCCACATACATCTTTCAGAGTGTGTTTTTAGGAGACTGTTTTAATCTGTTCCTGTGATTTAAAGTGTTCTTAAAAACCATCTGCCCCATTGTTTTTTTTGCCTTTAAAAAAGGACGATTTCACACTGCGCGTCCAGCAGTATTCCCGTGTTTGTTTTATAAACAATCTCACCCTTACCTGGAAAGTAGACACTGCTAGCTTGGAAGTGTGGATTCAGCCTGTCTGTTCCAAGGAGATTCTGAATAGAGCAGAAGTTGCCTTTCCGCCTGACCACAGGGACTGAACTTAGCTGATTGGTTCCCTGAGTCCCTGTGCACCTGAGCCCCCCCCACCTCCATTTTGTGAGCCTCTGCATCTCCTGTGTGTCCTGATATAACCCAGTGTTCAAGAGTTGCAAAAAGACCTAGGTAAGGAGCCCTGAGATATTTCTGGGTAAATAGTATTATATGTGTTTTATTTCAGCTACCTGTGTCTGTTTTACTGTGGACTCTCTGTGTTTCAGGAAGCCTGGCCTCTTTTAAAGTGGTGCTTTTTTAAAATGTGTTTTTGCCGGGGATGTTTCATTGCCTTGCTAGTTTGTGGCACATAACCCCGCTCCCCCCATTTTTTTCTTGTAAGTAAAAAGGCCACATACATCTTGCAGAGTGTTTTTTTAGGAGACTGTTTTAATCCGTTCCTGTGATTTAAAGTGTTCTTAAAAACTGTCTGCCCCCTTGTTTTTTTTGCCTTTAAAAAAGCTTGATTTCAGAGTGCGCGTCCAGCAGTATTCCAGTGTTTGTTTTATAAACAATCTCTCCCTTAACTGGAAAGTAGACACTGCTAGCTTGGAAATGTGGATTCAGCCTGTCTGTATCCAAGGAGATTCTGAATAGAGCAGCAGTTGCCTTTCCTCCTGACCACAGGGACTGGAATTAGCTGATTGGCTCCCTGAGTCCCTGCTGCACCTGAGCCCCGCCCCACCCCCCCACACCTGCTCTGGCCCCTTAATTTTGTGGAGGGAAGCCCAAGACAGCCACCTCCATTTTGTGAGCCTCTGCATCTCCTCTGTGTCTGGATACAGCCCAGTGTTCAAGGATTGCAAAAAGACCTAGGTAAGGAGCCCTGAGATATTTCTGGGTAAATAGAATTATTTGTTCAATTTTTTTTTTATTTCAGCTACCTGTGTCTGTTTTACTGTGGACTCTCTAGGTCTCAGGCAGCCAGGCCTCCTTTAAAGTGGTGTTTTTTTTTTATTTGTTTTTGACGTGTCTGTGTGAATTGCCTTGCTAGTTTGTGGGACATAACCCCCGCTCCCCCCTTTTTTCTTGTAAGTAAAAAGGCTGCATACATCTTGCAGAGTGTGTTTTTAGGAGACAGTTTTAATCTGTTTCTGTGATTGAAATTGTGCTTAAAAACTGTCTGCCCCCCTGTTTTTTTTCCCTTTAAAAATGCTCGAATTCAGAATGCACGCCCAGCAGTATTCCAGTGTTTGTTTCTTAAACAATGTCTCCTTTACCTGGAAAGTAGACTCTGCTAGCTTGAAAGTGTGGATTCAGCCTGTCTGCACCCAAGAAGATTCTTAATAGAGCAGCAGTTGCCTTTCCCCCAGACCACAGGGACTGGAGTTAGCTGATTGGCTCCCTGAGTCCCTGCTGCACCTGAGCCCTGCCACCCCACTCCTGCTCTGGCCCCTTAACTTTGTGGAGGGAAGCCCAAGACAGCGACCTCCATTTTGTGAGCCTCTGCATCTTCCCTGTGTCCTGATACAGCCCAGTGTTCAAGGATTGCAGAAAGACCTAGGTAAGGAGCCCTGAGATATTTCTGGCTAAATAGTAATATTTGTTCAGAAGTGTTTTATTTCAGCTACCTGTGTCTGTTTTATTGTGGACTCTCTGTGTGTTAGGCAGCCTGGTCTCTTTTAAAGTGGTGTTTTTTTTTTAATTCATTTTTGCCCTGTCTGTGTGAATTGCCTTGCTAGTTGGTGGAACATAACCCCTGCTCCCCCCTTTTTTTTCTTGTAAGTAAAAAGGCTACATACATCTTGCCGAGTGTGTTTTTAGAAGACTGTTTTAATCCGTTCCTGTGACTTAAAGTGTGCTTAAAAACTGTCTGCCCCCCTGTTTTTTTTACCTTTAAAAAGGCCTGATTTCCGAGTGCATGCCCAGCAGTATTCCAGTGTTTGATTCTTAAACAATCTCTCCCTTACCTGGAAAGTATACACTGCTAGCTTGGAAATGTGGATTCAGCCTCTCTGTATCCAAGGAGATTCTGAATAGGGCAGCAGTTGCCTTTCCTCCTGACCACAGGGACTGGACTTAGCTGATTGGCTCCCTCAGTCCCTGCTGCACTTGAGCCCCGCCACCCCACACCTGCTCTGGCCCCTTAAGTTTGTGGAGGGAAGCCCAAGACAGCCACCTCCATTTTGTGAGCCTCTGCATCTCCCCTGTGTCCTGATACAGCCCAGTGTTCAAGGATTGCAAAAAGACCTAGGTAAGGAGCCCTGAGATATTTCTGGGCAAATAGTATTATTTGTTCAAAAGTGTTTTATTTCAGCTACCTGTGTCTGTTTTACTGTGGACTCTCTATGTTTCAGGCAGCCTGGCCTCTTTTAAAGTGGTGTTTTTTTTTAATTTGTTTTTGTCGTGTCTGTGTGAATTGCCTTGCAAGGTTTTGGCACATAACCCCCCGCTCCCACCTTTTTTTGCTTCTAAGTAAAAATAATTCATATATCTTGCAGAGTGTATTTTTAGGAGACTGTTTTAATCTGCTTCTGTGATTTAAATTGTGCTTAAGAACTGTCTACCCCCTGTTATTTTTGCCTTTAAAAGAGTCCGATTTCAGAGTGCGCGCCCAGCAGTATGCCAGTGTTTGTTTCTTAAACAATCTCTCCCTTACCTGGAAAGTATACACTGCTAGCTTGGAAATGTGGATTCAGCCTCTCTGTATCCAAGGAGATTCTGAATAGAGCAGCAGTTGCCTTTCCTCCTGACCACAGGGACTGGACTTAGCTGATTGGCTCCCTCAGTCCCTGCTGCACTTGAGCCCCGCCACCCCACACCTGCTCTGGCCCCTTAAGTTTGTGGAGGGAAGCCTAAGAGAGCCACCTCCATTTTGTGAGCCTCTGCATCTCCCCTGTGTCTTGATACATCCCAGTGTTTAAGGATTGCAAAAAGACCTTGTTAAGGAGCCCTGAGATATTTCTGGGTAAATAGCATTATTTGTTCAAAAGTGTTTTATTTCAGCTACCTGTGTCTGTTTTACTGTGGACTCTCTGTCTTTCAGGCAGCCTGGCCTCTTTTAAAGTGGTGTTTTTTTTTTATTTGTTTTTGCCGTGTCTGTGTGAATTGCCTTGCTAGTTTGTGGCACATAACCCCTTCTCCCCCTTTTTTTTCTTGTAAGTAAAAAGGCTACATACATCTTGCAGAGTGTGTTTTCAGCAGACTGTTTTAATCTGTTTCAGTGATTTAAATTGTGCTTAAGAACTGTCTGCCCCCCCTTTTTTTGCCTTTAAAAAAGCCTGATTTCAGAGTGTGTGCCGAGCAGTATTCCAGTGTTTGTTTCTTAAACAATTTCTCCTTTACCTGGAAAGTAGACACTGCTAGCTTGGAAATGTGGATTCAGCCTGTCTGTATCCAAGGAGATTCTGAATAGAGCAGCAGTTGCCTTTCCTCCTGACCACACGGACTGGACTTAGCTGATTGGCTCCCTGAGTCCCTGCTGCACCTGAGCCCTGACCCCCCCACACCTGCTCTGGCCCCTTAAGTTTATGAAGGGAAGCACAAGAGAGCCACCTCCATTTTGTGAGCCTCTGCATCTCCCCTGTGTCCTGATACCGCCCAGTGTTCAAGGATTGCTAAAAGACCTTGGTAAGGAGCCCTGAGATATTTCTTGGTAAATAGTATTATTTGTTCAAAAGTGTTTTATTTCAACTACCTGTGTCTGTTTTACTGTGGACTCTCTGTCTTTCAGACAACCTGGCCTCTTTTAAAGTGGTGTTTTTTTAAAATTCGATTTTGCCATGTCTGTGTGAATTGCCTTGCTAGTTTGTGGCACATAACCCCCGCTACCCACTTTTTTTTCTTCAAAGTAAAAAGGCCACATACATCTTGCCGAGTGTGCTTTTAGGAGACTGTTTTAATCTGTTTCTGTGATTTAAATTGTGCTTAAGAACTGTCTTCCCCACTGTTTTTTTTGCCTTTAAAAAAGCCCGATTTCAGAGTGCGCGCCCAGCAGTATTCCAGTGTTAGTTTCTTAAACAATCTCTCCCTTACCTGGAAAGTAGACTCTGCTAGCTTAGAAGTGTGGATTCAGCCTGTCTGTATCCAAGGAGATTCTGAATAGAGGAGCAGTTGCCTTTTCCCCTGACCACAGGGACTGGACTAAGCTAATTGGCTCCCTGAGTCCCTGCTGCACCTGAGCCCTGCCCCCCACCTCCATTTTTTGAGCCTCTGCATCTCCCCTGTGTCCTGATATAGCCCAGTGTTCAAGGATTGCAAAAAGACATAGGTAAGGAGCCCTGAGATATTTCTGGGTAAATAGTATTATATGTGTTTTATTTCAGCTACCTGTGTCTGTTTTACTGTGGACTCTTAGTGTTTCAGGCAGCCTGGCCTCTTTTAAAGTGGTGTTTTTTTAAAATTTGTTTTTGCCGTGTCTGTGTGAATTGCCTTGCTAGTTTGTGGCACATAACCCCCACTCCCCCTTTTTTTTTCTTGTAAGTAAAAAGGCCACATACATCTTGCAGAGTGTTTTTTTAGGAGACTGTTTTAATCCGTTCCTGTGATTTAAAGTGTGCTTAAAAACTGTCTGCCCCCCTGTTTTTTTTGCCTTTTAAAAAGCCCAGTTTCAGAGTGCGTGTCCAGCAGTATTCCAGTGTTTGTTTTACAAACAATCTCTCCCTTACCTGGAAAGTAGACACTGCTAGCTTGGAAGTGTGGATTCAGCCTGTCTGTATCCAAGGAGATTCTGAATAGAGGAGCAGTTGCCTTTCCCCCTGACCACAGGGACTGGACTGAGCTAATTGGCTCCCTGAGTCCCTGCTGCACCTGAGCCCTGCCCCCCACCTCCATTTTTTGAGCCTCTGCATCTCCCCTGTGTCCTGATATAGCCCAGTGTTCAAGGATTGCAAAAAGACCTAGGTAAGGAGCCCTGAGATATTTCTGGGTAAATAGTATTATATGTGTTTTATTTCAGCTACCTGTGTCTGTTATACTGTGGACTCTTAGTGTTTCAGGCAGCCTGGCCTCTTTTAAAATGGTGTTTTTTTTTAATTTGTTTTTGCCGTGTCTGTGTGAATTGCCTTGCTAGTTTGTGGCACATAACCCCCACTCCCCCTTTTTTTTTCTTGTAAGTAAAAAGGCCACATACATCTTGCCGAGTGTGCTTTTAGGAGACTGTTTTAATCTGTTTCTGTGATTTAAATTGTGCTTAAGAACTGTCTTCCCCCCTGTTTTTTTTGCCTTTAAAAAAGCCCGATTTCAGAGTGCGCGCCCAGCAGTATTCCAGTGTTAGATTCTTAAACAATCTCTTCCTTACCTGGAAAGTAGACTCTGCTAGCTTGGAAGTGTGGATTCAGCCTGTCTGTATCCAAGGAGATTCTGAATAGAGGAGCAGTTGCCTTTTCCCCTGACCACAGGGACTGGACTGAGCTAATTGGCTCCCTGAGTCCCTGCTGCACCTGAGCCCTGCCCCCCACCTCCATTTTTTGAGCCTCTGCATCTCCCCTGTGTCCTGATATAGCCCAGTGTTCAAGGATTGCAAAAAGACCTAGGTAAGGAGCCCTGAGATATTTCTGGGTAAATAGTATTATATGTGTTTTATTTCAGCTACCTGTGTCTGTTTTACTGTGGACTCTTAGTGTTTCAGGCAGCCTGGCCTCTTTTAAAGTGGTGTTTTTTTTAAATTTGTTTTTGCCGTGTCTGTGTGAATTGCCTTGCTAGTTTGTGGCACATAACCCCCACTCCCCCTTTTTTTTCTTGTAAGTAAAAAGGCCACATACATTTTGCAGAGTGTTTTTTTAGGAGACTGTTTTAATCCGTTCCTGTGATTTAAAGTGTGCTTAAGAACTGTCTTCCCCCCTGTTTTTTTTGCCTTTAAAAAAGCCCGATTTCAGAGTGCGCGCCCAGCAGTATTCCAGTGTTAGATTCTTAAACAATCTCTTCCTTACCTGGAAAGTAGACTCTGCTAGCTTGGAAGTGTGGATTCAGCCTGTCTGTATCCAAGGAGATTCTGAATAGAGGAGCAGTTGCCTTTTCCCCTGACCACAGGGACTGGACTGAGCTAATTGGCTCCCTGAGTCCCTGCTGCACCTGAGCCCTGCCCCCCACCTCCATTTTTTGAGCCTCTGCATCTCCCCTGTGTCCTGATATAGCCCAGTGTTCAAGGATTGCAAAAAGACCTAGGTAAGGAGCCCTGAGATATTTCTGGGTAAATAGTATTATATGTGTTTTATTTCAGCTACCTGTGTCTGTTTTACTGTGGACTCTTAGTGTTTCAGGCAGCCTGGCCTCTTTTAAAGTGGTGTTTTTTTTTAATTTGTTTTTGCCGTGTCTGTGTGAATTGCCTTGCTAGTTTGTGGCACATAACCCCCACTCCCCCTTTTTTTTTCTTGTAAGTAAAAAGGCCACATACATCTTGCAGAGTGTTTTTTTAGGAGACTGTTTTAATCCGTTCCTGTGATTTAAAGTGTGCTTAAAAACTGTCTGCCCCCCTGTTTTTTTTGCCTTTTAAAAAGCCCAGTTTCAGAGTGCCTGTCCAGCAGTATTCCAGTGTTTGTTTTACAAACAATCTCTCCCTTACCTGGAAAGTAGACACTGCTAGCTTGGAAGTGTGGATTCAGCCTGTCTGTATCCAAGGAGATTCTGAATAGAGGAGCAGTTGCCTTTCCCCCTGACCACAGGGACTGGACTGAGCTAATTGGCTCCCTGTGTCCCTGCTGCACCTGAGCCCTGCCCCCCACCTCCATTTTTTGAGCCTCTGCATCTCCCCTGTGTCCTGATATAGCCCAGTGTTCAAGGATTGCAAAAAGACCTAGGTAAGGAGCCCTGAGATATTTCTGGGTAAATAGTATTATATGTGTTTTATTTCAGCTACCTGTGTCTGTTTTACTGTGGACTCTTAGTGTTTCAGGCAGCCTGGCCTCTTTTAAAATGGTGTTTTTTTTTTATTTGTTTTTGCCGTGTCTGTGTGAATTGCCTTGCTAGTTTGTGGCACATAACCCCCACTCACCCCTTTTTTTTCTTGTAAGTAAAAAGGCCACATACATCTTGCCGAGTGTGCTTTTAGGAGACTGTTTTAATCTGTTTCTGTGATTTAAATTGTGCTTAAGAACTGTCTTCCCCCCTGTTTTTTTTGCCTTTAAAAAAGCCCGATTTCAGAGTGCGCGCCCAGCAGTATTCCAGTGTTAGATTCTTAAACAATCTCTCCCTTACCTGGAAAGTAGACTCTGCTAGCTTGGAAGTGTGGATTCAGCCTGTCTGTATCCAAGGAGATTCTGAATAGAGGAGCAGTTGCCTTTTCCCCTGACCACAAGGACTGGACTGAGCTAATTGGCTCCCTGAGTCCCTGCTGCACCTGAGCCCTGCCCCCCACCTCCATTTTTTGAGCCTCTGCATCTCCCCTGTGTCCTGATATAGCCCAGTGTTCAAGGATTGCAAAAAGACCTAGGTAAGGAGCCCTGAGATATTTCTGGGTAAATAGTATTATATGTGTTTTATTTCAGCTACCTGTGTCTGTTTTACTGTGGACTCTTAGTGTTTCAGGCAGCCTGGCCTCTTTTAAAGTGGTGTTTTTTTTTAATTTGTTTTTGCCGTGTCTGTGTGAATTGCCTTGCTAGTTTGTGGCACATAACCCCCACTCCCCCTTTTTTTTCTTGTAAGTAAAAAGGCCACATACATCTTGCAGAGTGTTTTTTTAGGAGACTGTTTTAATCCGTTCCTGTGATTTAAAGTGTGCTTAAAAACTGTCTGCCCCCCTGTTTTTTTTGCCTTTTAAAAAGCCCGGTTTCAGAGTGCGTGTCCAGCAGTATTCCAGTGTTTGTTTTACAAACAATCTCTCCCTTACCTGGAAAGTATACACTGCTAGCTTGGAAATGTGGATTCAGCCTGTCTGTATCCAAGGAGATTCTGAATAGAGCGGCAATTGCCTTTCCTTCTGACCACAGGGACTGGACTTAGCTGATTGGCTCCCTGACTCCCTGCTGCACTTGAGCCCCGCCACCCCACACCTGCTCTGGCCCCTTAAGTTTGTGGAGGGAAGCCCAAGACAGCCACCTCCTTTTTGTGAGCCTCTGCATCTCCCTTGTGTCCTGATACAGCCCAGTGTTCAAGGATTGCAAAGCGAGCTAGGTAAGGAGCCCTGAGATATTTCTGGGCAAATAGTATTATTTGTTTAAAAGTATTTTATTTCAGCTACCTGTGTCTGTTTTACTGTGGACTCTCTGTCTTTCAGGCAGCCTGGCCTCTTTTATAGTGGTGTTTTTTTTTAATTTGTTTTTGCCGTGTCTGTGTGAATTGCCTTGCTAGTTTGTGGCACATAACCCCTGCTCCCCCCTTTTTGTTCTTGTAAGTAAAAGGCTACATATATCTTGCCGAGTGTGTTTTTCGCAGACTGTTTTAATCTGTTTCTGTGATTTAAATTGTGCTTAAGAACTGTCTGCCCCCCTGTATTTTTTGCCTTTAAAAAAGCCCGATTTCAGAGTGTGTGCCGAGCAGTATTCCAGTGTTTGTTTCTTAAACAATTTCTCTTTTACCTGGAAAGTAGACACTGCTAGCTTGGAAATGTGGATTCAGCCTGTCTGTATCCAAGGAGATTCTGAATAGAGCAGCAGTTGCCTTTCCTCCTGACCACAGGCACTGGACTTAGCTGATTGGCTCCCTGAGTCCCTGCTGCACCTAAGCCCCCCCCCCCCCACTTCTGCTCTGGCCCCTTAATTTTGTGGAGGGAAGCCTAAGACAGCCACCTCCATTTTGTGAGCCTCTGCATCTCCCCTGTGTCCTGATACCGCCCAGTGTTCCAGAATTGCAAAAAGACCTAGGTAAGGAGCCCTGAGATATTTCTGGGTAAATAGTATTATCTGTTCAAAAGTGTTTTATTTCTGCTACCTGTGTTTGTTTTAATGTGGACTCTCTGTGTTTCAGGCAGCCTGGCCTCTTTTAAAGTAGTGTTTTTTTAAAATTCGATTTTGCCGTGTCTGTGTGAATTGCCCTGCTAGTTTGTGGCACATAGCCCCGCTCCCCCCTTTTTTTTTCTTATAAGTAAAAAGGCTACATACATCTTGCAGAGTGTGTTTTTAGGAGACTGTTTTAATCTGTTCCTGTGATTTAAAGTGTGCTTAAAAACTGTCTGCCCCCCTGTTTTTTTGCCGTTAAAAAAGCCCGATTTCAGAGTGCGCGCCCAGCAGTATTCCAGTGTTTGTTTCTAAAACAATCTCTCCCTTACCTGGAAAGTAGTCTCTGCTAGCTTGGAAGTGTGGATTCAGTCTGTCTGTATCCAAGGAGATTCTGAATAGATCAGCAGTTGCCTTTCCCCCTGACCACAGGGACTGGACTTAGGTTATTGGCTCACTGAGTCCCTGCTGCACCTGTGCCCCGCCCCCCCACACCTGCTTTGGTCGCTTAAGTTTGTGGAGGGAAGCCCAAGACATCCACCTCCATTTTGTGAGCCTCTGCATCTCCCCTGTTTCCTGATATAGCCCAGTGTTCAAGTATTGCAAAAAGACCTAGGTAAGGAGCCCTGAGATATTTCTGGGTAAATAGTATTATTTGTTCAAAAGTGTTTTATTTCAGCTACCTGTGACTGTTTTTCTGTGGACTCTCTGTGTTTCAGGCAGCCTGGTCTCTTTTAAAGTGGTGTTTTAAAAAAAAAAAAAAATTACTGTGTCTATGTGAATTGCCTTGCTAGTTTGTGGCACATAACCCCCGCCCCCCCCTTTTTTTTCTTGTAAGTAAAAAGGCCACATACATGTTGCAGAGTGTGTTTTTAGGAGACTGTTTTAATCTGTTCCTGTGATTTAAAGTGTGCTGAAAAACTGTCTGCCCCTTGTTTTTTTTGCCTTTAAAAAAGCCCGATTTCAGAGTGCACTCCCAGCAGTGTTCCAGTGTTTGTTTGTTTTTTTGAGAAAGAAAATGTTTATTGATTTGCAGAAAAGGGTAAAACAATAATACAAACATATAGCTAAGCGCCAGCGGGCACCCAGCGACAGTCAAGCCCACTGTCTCGGACAACTTATTTGAAGCGCAGGTTATGCAACACCATGGTGGAGTACCCTATAAGTGTCTTATTTCCATTAGGGGCAGAGGGAGGGGGTTCAAATTGGCCTCTCCTGCTGTAGTGTCATTCGGCAATGTATGGAGGATACCTGTTGCGGCCTCCCACTTCCCCCACACTCTATTATATTTGTTAGGGCATCCTCTAGCCTCGTAGACCAGTTTCTCACGCTGCGCGCACCAGTCCACCCCTCGTCTCCATTCAGTCAGTGTTGGTGCGCCTTTGGCTTTCCAGTCAGCCATTATATCCCTTTTGGCCACTAGGCATGCCACCCCTAGGAAGATTTGATCTGCCCTTCTCATTCCAGTGTCTCCCATAATCCCTAGCAGGAGAGGTAGTGGCACCGTTTCTATGTCTTCCTGTAAGACCTGGAAGATCTCTCGCGTGACCGCCCTCCAGTAAATTTCTATAATCGGGCATGTCCATACCATATGGAAAAAATCTGTCTCGGGATTCATACATCGGGGGCAATCAGCTGTGGATCGGAGACCTGCTCTGTACAGTTTGGAGGGTGTAAGGTACGCCGTGTGGAGGTAATAGGTCTGAATTAGTCGGAACCGAGTTGCCATTGTACAGGTTTGCAGGGCCATCAGTGCCTCGATCCAGTCCACCTCATCCATGTGGCACACCCATCCCTCCCATCTCTGGCGGAGTCCCTCTAGGGAGCTAGCTGTGTTGGCAGTCAAGGAGCGATATATCTGGGAAATACCTCCCCTGCCTAGGTTCCCCATCAGTGCTTTTGCCTCCATAGGGCTATATTCGGGTACGGTATCGCCTGTCTGGATGTGTATAAGGAGGGCTTGGCGGAGTTAGAGATACTTATGGAATTGTGTTTTGTTTAATGAGAAGAGTCTCTGAAGATTCCCGAAGGGTCGTATGTGTGTCTTGTCCCAGACGTCGCCCAGAGGGGAAATGCCTATGGTATCCCATTTTTTAAATCCCTCCAGGCCTGTCACCTCCCGTAAGAGCTTTCCATGCCATAGCGGGGTCTGCTGGGTGAGGCGCCCCCACCATTTTGACACCTTCTGGGCTGCCCGCCATCCCGTCAGTATCACCTTAGTCACATCTGGGATATCCCGGGAGATTGGGCCTCCATACAGGGCATCAAGGATCCGTGGGTAGCTCAGCATCTGGCGCTCCAGTCAGTACGCTGGGTCTGACCATCCACCCCCCATCCAATCATTGATCACGAGCACATGCATCGCAAGGTGGTAGTAGTGAATGTTGGACATTCCCAGCCCCCCATCGTATACATCTCTCTGGCAGGTTTTGAGCGCCAATCGGGGGACGGGTGCCATTCCACATGGATTGGCGAGTTATCGAGTCCATCTCTTTAAAACAACTTATGGGGATGGGATGTGGGAAATTCTGTAGCAGGTAGAGGAGTCTGGGGAGGATCATCATCTTATAGAGTGCAATTCTTCCGAACAGGTTAAGGGGGAGGGGTCTCCATCGCTGGAGGTAATTTTTGATTCTTCCAGTTTGTGGTGTGACATTGAGTTCCTTCGCTAATTCAGGGAGCAGTGAAACGTGTATTCCCAGATATCTGAAGCTGTTTCTTCGCACTGGGATGTTTTGTTGCCAATCTATACAGTCCCTGGAATGGTGGAGAGGGATCAATAGAGATTTGATGGGATTTAAAGTCAGCCCTGAGGCCTCCGAGAAGAGGCCCAGAATTTGTAGAACGCGGGGGCCACTCCTGGCTGGGTTAGAACTGTACAAAAGGACATCATCTGCGTATAATGCCACACGGTCCTCTGGACAAGCAGGCCAAGCCCAACCATCAATCAGAGGGTCCTCCCGTAGCAGCTTCGCCAGGGCTCTATTATTAGTGCGAAGAGTAGAGGGGATAGTGGGCATCCTTGTCGGGTGCCGCAGCCCATGGGGAATGGGTCGGAGACCACCCCGTTCACCTGGACCTGAGCCGTTGGATTAGAGTAGAGTAACTTCACCAAACCCCGGAATCTGGGTCCAAGTCCGTTCTTTTTAAGGACGTGCTCGAGGTAGGACAGTCTACTGTATCAAAGGCTTTTTCAAAGCCGAGCAGAAGCAATGCTAGTGGGAAGTGAGACAGAATCTTATGGTGAGCCAATGCTAGATGTAGCCGCCTGATGCAGTGCCTAGTGCTACGGGTAGGCATAAAACCACATTGGTCGGCGTGTATCAGTGTGGGCATTACTTCTTTTAGTCTGGAAGCGAGGATTGAAGCCAGCACTTTGATTTCGGTGTTCAGAAGTGAGATGGGCCGGTATGCCGAGCAATGTTGCGATGGGGGTTGGGTTTTAGGGATCACCACAATTGTGGCTTGGTCGATCCCAGGGGGGAAACGGCCCTCCCATTCAGCCTCTTCGTACATATTGAGCAGGTGGGGACTGAGGATATCACTGCATTTACCGTATAATTCTGCCAGGAAGCCGTCCGGTCCTGGGGTCTTGCCCGCTGCCAGGCTGGAAATTGCACTGGCAATCTCCGTGAGGTTAATGGCTTCGTCAAATCTGCTCCTGTCCATTTGGGAAACGCTGGAAAGCGTTATATCATTTAGAAGGGGGGATTCTCTTTCAATAGAGGGTCGGGGTGCTCAGCGTATAGGTACGTGTAGTAGGTGGCAAAGCTTTGTGCTATTTCAAAGGGTGTTTTCGAAAGGGAGCCGGATTTCTCCATGATTTCAGGTATAATTCTATTAGCTAGTGGGCGGGTGGCCAGCCAATGTAAAAGCTTCCCGTTCTTATCCCCCCAGCCATATACTCGGGCGGTTGAGGCTCTCCATATATGTTTTGCTGATTCTAGCACTAAGTGTTCAATTTCATCTCTAATAATAGTGAGCTGCCTTAGATTAGAAGCTGATGCTGAGGTCGTTTGTTGGTGCTCCAGGTTTAATGCCCTGGCCTCAAACCCAGACACTCATGAGTTTCGTGCCCGTTCGCACGAGCGAAGGAGATACTTGGCATGTCCTCTAATAGTGGCCTTGTAAGTGGCCCATAATGTACCCGGGGATCGGACCAATCCCAGGTTCAATTCGAAGTATTGAGCGAGATGGTCCCTAACCTCACGAGTGTAGTCGTTGTCTTGCAGATACCATGCATTCAGGCGCCACACCGGGCGACCAGCGGGGTCTACTCCCCCCTCCGGACATGCACTGGCGCGTGGTCTGAAACCCTCTGAGGCAATATCTCCGCCCCTGTGACACTGGTGATGTCTAGAGCAGGCAGAAATATAAGGTCAATTCTGGAGTGGGTCAAATGTGGAGCCGATGTATGTGTGTTTTGACGCTTCCTGGGATGCCAAGTTCTCCATACCTCACATAGACCGAGACTCTCGGTCCAGCCTCTAAGACTCGAAGCCCGATTGGACCTGCTAACAGTAATGTCCCCAGATACATCTAGTCTGGGGTCAAGAACAGCAATAAAGTCCCCTCCCACTAGGGTGGTTCCCTGGGGGAGTCCCGCTACTACGTGATGGAGGGAAAGTAAGAAGGTATCAAGTCCTGTTGGAGGGGCATAAGCGTATACAAGGTTTAGCGGTGATCCGTGGAGTAGTCCCGTGACTATTACAAATCTGCCCTGTGGGTCGGATTGTGTGGCTGTAATCACCATAGGCAGTGACGGTGGAGTAGAATGGCCACCCCTCTAGAGCCTCTAGAAAAGCCTACGTGATAGACCCTGTTGTATCCCCCACGCGGGAGCATGGGGCACTTGGTTCCAAGGAGATGGTTTTCTTGTAGTAGGGCTATTGAGGGGGAATATCTGCGGAGAGTACTAAAGACTGCGGACCTCTTGATCTTATCTAAGAGGCCATTAACATTCCAGGAGATGATTTGTGTCAGTGCGGACCAGGCTTGGGTTGAGTGGGTGATATAGATTGTCATGTGTCTGCCAGTGGACATAGGGGCGACCGTTTGGAACTAAGCAACAGAACATTAGAACAACAGAGAACACTTATCAACATGTTACTAACTAACCCCATCTTAAACTTCTCACCCCCCCAACCACCCCCCTCCCCATACTCCCACCCAGGAAGCATCTGTCGCCCAAATACCCAACCAGAATAGGACAGTCAGAAGGACTGTCATTGGGATGGAGTGGTGGACCCCTCCTTTCAGCCGGATCATTTGAAATCAAAAGTACGAAGTCAGGCCATACATGGCAGATGTCAAGAAGACCTCGAGCCGCCGGTGGGGCCCCTCCAGGGGCCCGCGGGTGCGAATCAGGTGACTCCGGCCATCCCCTGCGCACCTCACGGGAGCCCCACGGATCATGTCAGCCAAAGTGATGGGGATTGGCTCAGGCGGTCACCATCCGCGGGCCGCGCGGTGTCCCCCATCCCCGGGGATTTGACAGAGGCTCCCTCCATCTGGGAGCCAGGGTCCTCTGTTGTCTCTTTGTCTACAAGAATCTCTGGGTCTTTTCACCTCCCTTTTCAGGATCTGGTGCGTCGCTAGCTCCTCCGGGGTCCCCCCAAGAGGGGGGGGTCCATTGTGGGAAGGCTTCCCTGTCTGACCCAGGGGTCCTCTTCGAGCTCCAACACCCTCCTCAGTCAGCCAGTCCCACGCTTCCTCCGGAGATTCAAAGAAATGTGCTTTTCCGGCCATAAGCACCTTAAGCCATGCAGGAAAGAGGAGCATGTAGGAGAGTTGCATTGCTCTAAGTTTTTGTTTGACATGTTCATATGACCGACGGCGGGTTTAAACTTCACGGGTGTAGTCTGGGAATATTAAGATCTTATGATTTTCCCGTTGAAGGTCTTCCGAACGTCTAGCCTCTTTAAGGATATTGTCACGATCTTTGAAATTGAGAAAGCGTGCAATCATCGGGCGCTTTGGGCCGCCCGGTGGAGGGCGCAGAGCCAGGGCTCTGTGGGCGCGTTCAATTGCGAACCAGGGTGAAAGAATCTGTTCTGGGATCCAGGTCTTAATCCAACGCTCTAAAAATTCTAAGGCTTTGTCTTCCTCAACGCCCTCCGGGAACCGACAAAGCGCAGGTTGTTGCGTCGTGATCGGTTTTCTGCATCCTCTGCGGTGCATCTCGTCTGTTCGAGTCCGCAACTGGGCTATTTTGGTCCTGAGGTCGGCTAATTCGTCCTCAGTTTGGGAGATCCAGCCCTCCACTTCCATGATTTGGCCCACTGCATTTCTGAGGTCTTGCCTAATGCTCCCACTAGCTGCGCCTCCGTCCCCTCTTGGGCCTGCTGGTGTCGTGAACTGGTCGATCTTTTGCTGGGAGGCTGGAGTTTGTTTGTTTGCTCTATCTTTCCCCATCTCGCCCCGGGGAGCTGGGATCAGCTTACGTAATTTTGGAGGTGACTTTGTCTAGGTTCCGATGTCTGAAGCGCACCTGTACCACTGGGGACCCAAGAAGGATGCTCCTGTGGAGGACCACCAGCGGGCCCCAATACCACGGGCGAGATTACACCGGTTCAGTTTCTTACTTGGGCCTCGGTGTCCAGGGTGGGGCCCCAGCGGATCACCCGGTTTTACATAGGGCTCTGTCTGGTGCCGTCCGGCCAGGACTGCCAGGGGGGCAGAACATCCCCCATTCCCCGGGACCCGGAGCCTCTCAATCGGTCCTCACTCACCCGGGCCAGGCCACTGATCTCCTAGGCTGTCCCACGGTGCGATGGGAGCCTGGGGGGTCTCTCTCCGTCAACCCGGATTATGGCTGGGTTTCAGCCCGGGGCCCAGCTACAGCAGCAACCAGCAGTTGGCCCCTCCAGCTGGGGAACTCAGGGGCAGCCCGAACCAGCAGGTCCTCTTTTCCGCTTTATTCTGTAGTTTTGAAAGTTGATTTTCTTTTCCTTTTGAGGTCTCCGCGTTCCTCTTCTCCGCCCGGGGACTCCTCACCAGGTGTGCCGCTCCGCTCCCTTTCGCCGCGCCGTGGCCCGTGCTGGAGCCACAGCGCTGATTGTATCAGTCCGGGGGCGCTCCCTCGGGTGCCCTGGAGTCCTCAGCGCCCTGCGCGCGTCTCGCGGGCCATCCGCCCCGACCGGGGCACCGGGACCTAGCGGCCGCAGGCGTGTGTGATCCGCGCGGCCGCCTCGGCACTTGATTCAGCCCGAGGAGTCTTTCCCTCGGTGCGGCTCACCTCTTTCTCCCGGCCCAGTCGACACGCAAGCATGCGTGCTCCACGCGGCTGTCCCGCCGCGCGGGTCAGTTCGAGGAGTCTTCTCCTTACTGCGGCCCACTTCTCACTCCCGGCCCAGCCGGCTCAGCCATCCGCATCCAGTACCACCAAGCAGGGGCGCGGGGGGGCCCTAATGTCGAGCGATATTGCGTAGCCTCCTCAGCCAATAGGGGCTCCGCTCCAGGCTGCAGCACCGGCTCCTCCCAGCTGTTCACAGCACCTCTTTTCAGGGGCAGCCGCGTCAAGGGCCAGCGTCTCGGCTCTAGCTTCGTCGGGGTGCCTCAGTCCCGGCCGCCATGTTGGATTTTGGCCAGCCGGGTCGCGGCAAGCGCCCGCGGCTCTGTCTCCGCCGCCACTCATATCGGAGGGATCCTCAGCATTCAGGGATCCTTCAGGGCCAGTTAGGCGATGCCATCAGTCAGTTGGTAGCGGTTTCTTTGGGCGGATGATGAAGAGGTCCAGAGCACTCTCAGAGTGCGACGGCCATCTTGACGCCCGAAGCCACCCCCCTCGTGTTTGTTTTATAAACAATCTCTCCCTTACCTGGAAAGTAGACACTGCTAGCTTGGAAGTGTGGATTCAGCCTGTCTGTATCCAAGGAGATTCTGAATAGAAAAGCAGTTGCCTTACCCCTGACCACAGGGACTGGACTTAGCTCATTGGCTCCCTGAGTCCCTGCTGCACCTGAGCCCCACCCCCTCACACCTGCTCTGGCCCCTTCAGTTTGTAGAGGGAAGCCCAAGACAGCCACATCGATTTTGTGAGCCTCTGCATCCCCCCTGTGTCCTGATACAACCCAGTGTTTAAGGATTGCAAAAAGACCAAGGTAAGGAGCCCTGAGATATTTCTGGGTAAATAGTATTATTTGTTCAAAAGTGTTTTATTTCAGCTACCTGTGTCTGTTTTACTGTGGACTCTCTGTGTTTCAAGCAGCCTGGCCTCCTTTAAAGTGGTGTTTTTTTTTAATGTGTTTTTTCCGTGTCTGTGTGAATTGCCTTGCTAGTTTGTGGCACATAACCCCTGCTCCCCGCTTTTTTTCTTGTAAGTAAAAAGGCTACATACATCTTGCCGAGTGTGTTTTTTGGAGACTGTTTTACTCTGTTTCTGTGACTTAAATTGTGCTTAAGAACTGTCTGCCCCCCTGTTTTTCTTGCCTTTAAAAAAGCCTGATTTCACAGTGCGTGCCGAGCAGTATTCCAGTGTTTGTTACTTAAACAATCTCTCCCTTACCTGGAAAGTAGACACTGCTAGCTTGGAAATGTGGATTCAGCCTGTCTGTATCCAAGGAGATTCTGAATAGAGCAGCAATTGCCTTTCCTCCTGACCACAGGGCCTGGACTTAGCTGGTTGGCTCCCTGAGTCCCTGCTGCACTTGAGCCCCACCCCCCCACACCTGCTCTGGCCCCTTAAGTTTGTGGAGGGAAGCCCAAGACAGCTACCTCCATTTTGTGAGCCTCTGCATCTCCCCTGTCTCTGGATACAGCCCAGTGTTCAAGGATTGCAAAAACACCTAGGTAAGGAGCCCTGAGATATTTCTGAGTAAATAGTATTATTTGCTCAAAAGTGTTTTATTTCAGCTACCTGTGTCTGTTTTACTGTGGACTCTCTGTGTTTCAGGCAGCCAGGCCTGTTTTAAAGTGGTGTTTTTTTTTTAATTCGTTTTTGCTGTGTCTGTGTTTATTGCCTTGCTAGTTTGTGTCACATAACCCCCGCTCCCACCTTTTTTTTTCTTCTAAGTAAAAAGACTATATACATCTTGCAGAGTGTGTTTTTAGGAGACTGTTTTAATCTGTTTCTTCTGTTCACTGTTTTAATCTGTGCTTAAAAACTGCCCCCCTTGTTTTTTTGCCTTTAAAAAAGCCCAGTTTCAGAGAGTGCGCCCAGCAGTATTCCAGTGCTTGTTTCTTAAACAATCTCTCCGTTACCTGGAAAGTGGACTCTGCTAGCTTGGAAGTGTGGATTTAGCCTGTCTGTAGCCAAGGAGATTCTGAATAGAACAGCAGTTGCCTTTCCCCCTGACCACAGGGACTGGACTTAACTGATTGGCTCCCTGACTCCCTACTGCACCTGTGTCCCGCCCCCCCCACACCTGCTCTGGCCCCTTAAGTTTGTGGAGGGAAGCCCAAGACAGCCACCTCCATTTTGTGAGCCTCTGCATCTCTCCTGTGTCCTGATACAGCCCAGTGTTCAAGTATTGCAAAAAGACCTAGGTAAGGAGCCCTGAGATATTTCTGGGTAAATAGCATTATTTTTTCACAAGTTTTTTATTTCAGCTACCTGTGTCTGTTTTACTGTGGACTCTCTGTGTTTCAGGCAGCCAGGCCTCCTTTAAAGTGGTGTTTTTTTAACATTCGTTTTTGACGTGTCTGTATGAATTGCCTTGCTAGCTTGTGGCACATAACCCCCGCTCCCCCCTTTTTTTCTTGTAAGTAAAAAGGCTACATACATCTTGCAGAGTGTGTTTTTAGGAGACTGTTTTAATCTGTTTCTGTGATTTAAATTGTGCTTAAAAACTGTCTGCCCCCCTGTTTTTTTTGCCTTAAAAAAAGCCCGATTTCAGAGTGCGCGCTCAGCAGTATTCCAGTGTTTGTTTTTTAAACAATCTCTCCCTTACCTGGAAAGTAGACTCTGCTAGCTTGGAAGTGTGGATTCACTCTGTCTGTATCCAAGGAAATTCTGAATAGAACAGCAGTTGCCTTTCCCCCTGACCACAGGAACTGGACTTAACTGATTGGCTCTCTGAGTCCCTACTGCACCTGTGCCTCCCCCCCCACACCTGCTCTGGCCCCTTAAGTTTGTGGAGGGAAGCCCAAGACAGCCACCTCCATTTTGTGAGCCTCTGCATCTTCCCTGTGTCCTGATACAGCCCAGTGTTCAAGGATTGCAAAAAGACCTAGGTAAGGAGCCCTGAGATTTTTCTGGGTAAATAGTATTATTTGTTCAAAAGTGTTTTATTTCAGCTACCTGTGTCTGTTTTATTGTGGACTCTCTATGTTTTAGGCAGCCTGGCCCCTTTTAAAGTGGTGTTTTTTTTTTAATTTGTTTTTGCCGTGTTTGTGTGAATTGCCTTGCTAGTTTGTGGCAAATAACCCCCGCTCCCCCTTTTTTTTCTTCTAAGTAAAAAGACTATATACATCATGCAGAGTGTGTTTTTAGGAGACTGTTTTAATCTGTTTCTGCGATTGAAATTGTGCTTAAAAACTGTCTGCCCCCCTGTTTTTTTTGCCTTTAAAAAAGCGTGATTTCAGAGTGCGGGCCTAGCAATATTCCAGTGTTTGTTTCTTAAACAATCTCTCCCTTAGCTGTAAAGTACACTCTGCTAGCTTGGAAGTGTGGATTCAGCGTTTCTGTATCCAAGGAGATTCTGAATAGAACAGCAGTTGCCTTTCCCCCTGACCACAGGGACTGGACTTAGCTGATTGGCTCCCTGAGTCCCTGCTGCACCTGAGCTCCACCCCCCCCCCCCACTCCTGCTCTGGACCCTTAAGTTTGTGGAGGGAAGCCCAAGACAGCCACCTCCACTTTGTGAGCCTCTGCATCTCCCCTGTGTCCTGATACAGCCCAGTGTTCAAGGATTGCAAAAAGACCTAGGTAAGGAGCCCTGAGATATTTCTGGGTAAATAGCATTATTTGTTCAAAAGTGTTTTATTTCAGCTACCTGTGTCTGTTTTACTGTGGACTCTCTGTGTTTCAGGCAGCCTGGCCTCTTTTAAAGTGGTGGGTTTTTTTTTAATTCGTTTTTGCTGTATTTTTGTGAATTGCCTTGCTAGTTTGTGGCACATAACCCTGCTCCCCCCTTTTTTTCCTTCTAAGTAAAAAGGCTACATACATCTTGCAGAGTGTGTTTTAGGAGACTGTTTTAATCTGTTTCTGTGATTTATATTGTGCTTGGAAGTGTGGATTCAGCCTGTCTGTATCCAAGGAGATTCTGAATAGAGCAGCAGTTGCCTTTCCCCCTTACCACAGGGACTGTACTTCAGTTAACTTGCTCCTTATATAAGTTCCTATTGGTTGTTGCATATGTTGTTGTGATAGGTTGTTGGGAGATGGTCTTTCCATCGGTTGCTGGCTCCAGGACTGGGGTTATGATTGGTGGATAGGGCTGAGATTCTGATTGGCTGTTGGTTCTAGGGCTGTGATTGGTGGATAGGGCTGAGATTCCGATTGGCTGTTGGTTCTACGGCTGTAATTGGTGGATAGGGCTAAGATTCCTATTGGCTGTTGGTTCTAGGGCTGTGATTGGTGGATAGGGCTGAGATTCTTGAATTGAATGTTATTTCCTTTTAACTGCACTTGCACTTGTTGATAAGGAGCGCCTGGTAAAGGGCTCAGTTTTTCCGCTGCTATTACTTCTAATTTTGCTGCTGCCCATATTTTAACTGTTGTAGTTGCTTTAATCATGTGTTGAAGTGGAGCGCCTGGTAAAGGGCTCCGGTTTCTTTAACCTATGCATTTCTCGCGCCGTGCTTTTTAAAACAAAAACCTTACGCTGTTCTGCATTATTTTAACAAACGAACGAACTTTGGGCTAGCACATTATTAATTTCTTAGTTGTTCCTCTCACCTGCACTGTGTCCCCGATCCACCGCCAATTGTTTGGATTGTGTGGAGGGACGATTAGTGCAATAGGAAGTGATTTACCACTTCCGGGTCGCCCACCAATTAGAAGCTCCACAGCTGAATATTCAGCTTAAATCCAGATGCCTCCTGCGACGCGCAGCGGACGCGCTTGACGAGTGGCAGCTCTCCTAGTCCTTGGTAATAGACAAGCGCCTGGTAAAGGGCTCTGTCTTTCGCTGCCATTAATTTTGAATTGAATGTTACTTCCTTTTAACTGCACTTGCACTTGTTGATAAGGAGCGCCTGGTAAAGGGCTCCGTTTTTCCGCTGCTATTACTTCTAATTTTGCTGCTGCCCATATTTTAACTGTTGTATTTGCTTTAATCATCTGTTGAAGCGGAGCGCCTGGTAAAGGGCTCCGGTTTCTTTAACCTGTGCATTTCTCGCGCCGTGCTTTTTAAAACAAAAACCTTACGCTGTTTTGCATTATTTTAACGAACGAACGAACTTTGGGCTAGCACATTATTAATTTCTCAGTTGTTCCTCTCACCTGCACTGTGTCCCCGATCCACCGCCAATTGTTTGGATTGTGTGGAGGGACGATTAGTGCAATAGGAAGTGATTTACCACTTCCGGGTCGCCCACCGAATAGAAGCTCCACAGCTGAATATTCATCTTAAATCCTGATGCCTCCCGCGATGCGCAGCGGACGCACTTGACGAGTGGCAGCTCTCCTAGTCCTTGGTAATAGACAAGCGCCTGGTAAAGGGCTCTGTCTTTCGCTGCCATTAATTTTGAATTGAATGTTACTTCCTTTTAACTGCACTTGCACTTGTTGATAAGGAGCGCCTGGTAAAGGGCTCCGTTTTTCCGCTGCTATTACTTCTAATTTTGCTGCTGCCCATATTTTAACTGTTGTAGTTGCTTTAATCATCTGTTGAAGCGGAGCGCCTGGTAAAGGGCTCCGGTTTCTGTAACCTGTGCATTTCTCGCGCCGTGCTTTTTAAAACAAAAACCTTACGCTGTTCTGCATTATTTTAACGAACGAACGAACTTTGGGCTAGCACATTATTAATTTCTTAGTTGTTCCTCTCACCTGCACTGTGTCCCCGATCCACCGCCAATTGTTTGGATTGTGTGGAGGGACGATTAGTGCAATAGGAAGTGATTTACCACTTCCGGGTCGCCCACCAATTAGAAGCTCCACAGCTGAATATTCAGCTTAAATCCAGATGCCTCCCGCGACGCGCAGCAGGCGTGCCGCCGGCGTGCCAAAGGCGCGTCTAAGGCAAGCCGGTCTGCAGCCGTCCGCGGCCATCCGGGGCCTGGGGCCAATACCCCTGCCCAAAATTCTGCTGCTTACACTCGTAAAAATCTTCTGACCCTACGACCTGTTCTCAACCCCTTCTGCTCACTTCTTATCCCTGATTCAGCCCCATACAGCTGCTCTTGCTGTAGCTTTACCCTCCCACCACCCCTTCATTGGACCTCCTTTTGTTATGAGTCTAGCCGAATTCCTCCTCTGACCAACAAGACTAACTTATCTCTCACCCCCTTCACTTTCCTCAGCCTAAATTGCCGTTCACTACCTAAACATAAGGGCGATATTCTGAATATTCTTACGGACCTACAACCTGATGCCCTCTTTCTAACTGAAACCTGGCTCAATGAGAGTTCCGGACCTGACATGGCGTATGCGCTTCCCCCCAACTATACCTATCATGGAAGAAATCGCACTGACCGAACTGGCGGGGGCATAGCTTTAATTTTTAAAACAGACTACACATGTAAATGGGTAGACCTGGATTTTAAAAACTGTGAAGCCGGGCTTTTCAAACTTCTACTATCACCTAATTTTACTCTTTCCGGGGCCCTTATTTACCGCCCTCCTGGCCCCGCGGGTCTTTGGGCATCGACCCTCCCTGGCCTTATAGCTCCCCTTCTATTAGAAACCACCAATTTTTTTATCTTAGGTGACCTGAACTTACATTTCAATGATACATCTTGCACTACGAGCGCTACTCTTCTAGCTAACTTAGCGGCATTAAATGTTCTTTTACATAATTCAGGCCCCACGCATAAGGCAGGATATTTATTAGACCCTATTTTTTCCAATCTTGCTACCATTTCATGTAAACAAGCCACTCCCATTCCATGGTCTGATCATTTTCTGGTGGAATTTATGATTGTACAAAAACAGGGTCCGACTCCCTCCGCATCCCTCGCCAAATCCAGTACTTACAGAAACTGGAAAAATTTAGATATTAATATTCTGAACTCAACGCTGAAAAAAACCTTACCATCGATCACGTGTATAAAAGATGACGGGGTTATCCTTGATTGGCTTACCTCTGCCATTGATGAATGTCTTCCTCTATCAAATAAAAAGAATAAACAGGGCTACCAGCATCCCCCCGCCCCCTGGTTTTCAGAAATACTTAAAATAGAAAAAACTAAATGCAAGAACTTGGAAAGGAAATGGCGAAAAAACTATGATCCAGACAGGAAATCTACTTACAAACTAGCCCTTCTTAACTTTCACCGATTGTGTAACACCGCTCGCGCCGAATATGCCACCAAGATTATTTTACAATCTCAGAATTGCCCCAAAGTGTTGTTTGAAGTAGTAAATGAACTCTCTGGTGATTCCCGCTTATCCAAGCCCCCTGACCTTGATTCCAAAAAATGCAATGATCTGGCAATTTTCTTTGTGGATAAAATTGACAAAATTTATTCTGAATTCCACAATTACCCTAATCATCCCAGCACCAGTATTAAACCCCAATCTATTCACTTTTTACCTTCTCCTATCACTCAAGAAACGACCCAAGTTATTAACACTAACCTACTTAATGAATGGCTCCCCATGGATACTGCCTCTTTTTTTAATATCCTCACAAGCATTAAGTCTGGTTCCCCGCTAGATCCTATCCCCACTACGGTACTTCAAAAGCTAGACCCCCCATACTTCTCTCCATCATGCAGTTCCTTAACATGTCACTTACGGAAGCTTATGTTCCTGCAATGTGGAAGCACGCAATGGTCCTTCCTTTACTAAAGAAAATTAACTCTGATCCTGAAATTTTCTCTAACTTCCGCCCAATTTCTCTTCTTCCTTTTTTTTCCAAAATTTTGGAAAAACACGTTAATCTTCAATTGACCCAGTTTGTAGAAACCAGTAACATCCTTCATCCTTCTCAATCTGGTTTTCGTGCCGGCTATTCAACTGAGGCGACTTTACTGGGTGTGACTGAAAATATCCGCCAACAAATTGACAAAGGAGAAACAGTAGCTCTTATCCTACTGGACTTAAGCGCAGCTTTTGATACTGTATCTCACTCCTCTCTCCTAAAAACTCTTAACATCAAGGGCATTGGCGGCAAAGCCCTCTCGTGGTTGTCCAGCTTTTTATCCAACAGGACTTTTCAGGTTTTCTCCCACACAGCTTCCTCCCTGATTCACGCATCTCCTTATGGAGTCCCCCAGGACTCCATTCTCAGTCCACTACTTTTCAATATATATGTCAGTCCTTTGGCGAGCATAGCAGAACAAGCTGGTCTAACTATCTATTCTTATGCTGATGACACTCAACTTATTTTTTCACTCTCTCCCAAAGAAACCTCCAACCTTCCCTCTTTGCAAATAGGATTATCTAAGATAGCCAATTGGATGCACTTTAATAAACTCAAACTTAATGGAGGAAAGACAGAACTCCTCATATTTGGAAACAAAAAATCACTCTGGGGCCCCCAACATTGGCCCTCTGAGATGGGTGTCCCCCAAATCCCTTCTCTCTCTTCACGTAACCTGGGCATCATCATTGATGACCAGTTGACTATGAAACAACAGGTGACCAAAGTAGCTTCTACCTGCTTTGCTATCCTGAAGTGGCTTCGTAAAATTCTCTGGATGCTTCCTGTGGCTGCCCAAAGAACCGTGGTCCAAGCGCTGGTTATTTCTAGACTGGACTAAGGAAACGTGCTCTATCTGGGTGCGAATAAAGAAGTACTACACAAACTTCAAGTTGTTCAGAACTCTGCGGCCAGGCTTCTTTGCCAACTTCCCAGAATCGCTCCTACCTCTGGTGCACTTCGTGAACTACATTGGCTGAGAATTGAGAATCGCACCAAATTCAAAGCCCTATGCTATATGCATAGAATTAATATGGGCCTAGCTCCCAACTACCTTAAAATCTTGGTCCAACACTATCGGCCCTCTCGTTCACTTCGATCCTCCAATCAACAAAAATTCCAGGTGCCCAGAATCAGACGTGCCAAAATGGGGGGACTTTCTTTTGCCTTCCTAGCTCCCTCTCTTTGGAATTCTCTTCCTTCCTACTTGCGTCATGAAAGGGTGTTCATTAGATTTCGTAAGGAGCTTAAGACATGGCTCTTTAACCAGTAACCGCCCAAGTTGATCTCCTGATCTTGCCTTTGTCTTGCACTGTCTTAGGCGCCGGGAAACCTCCGGGTAGCTGTGCGCTATATAAATTCAATAAATAAATAAATTCTTATTGGCTGTTGGGTCTAGGGCTGTGATTGGTGAATAGGGCTAAGATTCCGATTGGTTGCTGGTTCTAGGGTTGTGATTGGTAGATAGGGCTCAGATTCCAATTGGCTGGTGGTTCTAGGGCTGAGATTGGTGGATAGGGCTGAGATTCCGATTGGCTGTTGGTTCTAGGGCGCGATTGGTGGATAGGCCTGAGATTCCGATTGGCTGTTGGTACTAGGGCTGTGATTTGTGGATAGGGCTGAGATTCTGATTGGCTGCTGGTTCTAGGGCTGTGATTGGTGGATAGGGCTTAGATGCCGATTGGCTGTTGGTTCGAGGGCTGTGATTGGTGGATAGGGCTGAGATTCTGATTGGCTGCTGGTTCGAGGGCTATGATTGGTGGATAGGGCTGAGATTCTGATTGGCTGTTGGTTTTAGGGCTGGGGCTGTGATTGGTGGCCAGGAATAGGGCTTTGATTGGTGATTAGGGCTGGGTCTCCCATTAGTTGTTTGAATCAGGGCTTGAAATTGGATTGGCTAGGGTTAGGACCACCTTCTTATTGGCCAGTAGGGCTATTAAAGGCTAGGACTCAGGGCATCTCAGCCCGGGCAGAGAGGACAAGGGCAGCTGCCTGTTTGGGCCTGTTCGGGACAGGTAGGGACTAGGGCCAGAAATGCTGCCCAATCCTCAATTGACCAAGTATGGTTTCAGCCCCTACACATCCCTCAACATGCAAACACATATTCTACAAAGGCATCCAGCTCGTGCATCACAAACTGACCACAGACAGATTGCATTTTCCCATCACCCAACACAATACCCTTTATACAATACATATACACATATCCCCCACAACTACAACAGTCAAACACCTGCATTCTCACAGCAAACACTGCTCTGTCCACTCCCACTAACACAACCTGCCATCACCCACACAATACAAAACTACAGTATACATTTCTCTCAGTCTCAGCCTTCCAGATACACACTCTCGCTCATACTAACCAACAACACTATCCGCTGTTTGTCCACACAGACCACCTGTCATCATAACAATGCCCAAACCCTACCTTCAAACACACCATCTACAAACACTCTTCCCCTCTTTTCACCAATTACACACAACCATACAATCTCCACATTTCACTCCACCACACATATTACCTCTTCCAGTCATCGCAACTAACACTAACTCCCCTGACACACATCCATCACCTCTTACACACCTCGTACATTCATCTCCAAAACACATCAACACCCTATCTAACACTGAAATTCCACTCACCAGCACTAACTCATATACAAATCCCTCACCAAAAACAAATACAGCGATATCCCAACCCACTATTCCACAAAAAGAATACAGACCACAAACTTCAGCACATCAAAGCAACACAAACTTACATTACACTTATCATCATACCCACTCCCACCCTCAGGACTACACAAAGAATACAACTTCCATCCTATCTCCACCCCTACTTTCTCACTCTTCACAAATACCTACAACAAGCACCCCAACCCAGCAACTTTCATTCACTTGCCTCTCCTCCATTTTAGAGCCTTACATCACGATCCACATGCTCCTCCACCACCCCTAACCCATACTCCATCCACACTAAACAAACGCATACAAAATAAAAAACATGCCACTCATAGCAACCTCGCATCCACTTGTCTATTACATAATAAGACTACCCTACCAAAAACAGTACACTCTTCATGGCTCTCTCAGCCACCAAGTCCACCACCCACACACACAGACCCAACAACATGCCTCCTTAACCGGCTGAAAGAGGAACACTATATTGAAAAGCAAAACTATTGTGAGCTTCAAACAGTTATCACAACCAGCAACACTCCTGCTTTAAGCTCACATTATACTACTTATCCTTCTCCTAAACAAAACAACACTACCACTAACACACCTTTTCTAAACTGCCAGCTCATAAACGCTCGGTCACTCTCTAAAAACAAGCACCACATCTACGACCTGCTCACAGACACACAAACTGACTTACTATTCATAACTGAATCCTGGTTGGGAGATGACATGGCCCCAGTGTTGCACGAAGCCGTTACTCCAGGCTATCAAACCATCACACAAAACCGTATAGGCAAGAGAGGAGGTGGACTAGCTATTATATTCAAACAGGCATTGAACCTCAGTAAAACAGACAACATCTCCATACAAGGCTGTGAAGCCCTCCTTAGCAGATGCCACTCTACCCCAACTTCCTCCTGTAACTTTCTCCTCCTTTACAGACCTCCACCTAACAACTCCACATTCCCAGATGCTTTTCTAGACACAGCCTCAAACCTTATTACACTATACTGCAACCTATGCATTCTTGGGGATCTAAACATTTGGTTTGACAAACCCATAATGCCCCATCCAAAAGCTATCACCACTGGCCTAGTTGCATTGAACCTACATCAGATTGTACACAATCCCACACACATCGCTGGAAACATCCTAGATGTCATTTTTGCTAAGCCTGAACTAGTTACTATTCACAGCATCATGCCAATCACTTGGTCAGACCACCATTTGATAACTTTCCGACCTAAAACTCCACAAATCAACACACCCCACAATTTCTTACATACTTACACCTATCGACCATGGAGCAAATTCAATTTGGATGACTTTGAAACACAACTAACAGCCAACACAGATTTAGATACAATTAATTCTGTGCCAAAACTTTATGAGTGGCTACGGGAAGCTTTTGATATCCTAATACCACTCAGGAAAACTAAACACAACAAAAGAAAACCAACACCTTGGAGAAACACAGAACTTAAAAAAGATAAAGCAACAAATCAGAAAGTTGCAGCAGACCTGGCTCAAAACAAACAACAGTCAAGATAAACTGCAGCTACACAAACTTAACAGGATATACAAATCATCAATCAAAAAAGCTAAAAAAAGGTACTACTCAGACAGAATTCAAAATGCTCAATCTACAACCAAGGAATTTTATAAAATTCTCAATAAATTTTGAAAACCTACATGCATGGAAGGAAGTCATCCCACTACTCAAGATTTCACAAACAAATTGGCAACTCACTACACAACCAAGACAGACACAGTGGACTCCTATTTAAAACAGAAGAAAAACATCAGCACCAACCCCTTTCCTAAAATACCTTCTAAGAATAAACCAAGTCCTTCAAACAAATATCCCAGGGTAAATTTATGGATTTGGTCAAAGCAAGCAGACCTTCTGGTTACCCTTCTGACCCTTGCCCACCACAAATCTTCAAGAACATTCTTCTATCTACTTCTGCTGCCACACCTGTAAGAAGAATCATACACAACTCTTTAACTTCAGGAACTGTTCCTGTAGACCTGAAAAAAGCATACATACGACCATTATTAAAGAAAACAAACCTAGACCCCAACAACTACAGACCAATCACAAATGGACCTTTCCTGGGCAAATTGATAGAAAGAGCAGCATTCGCCCAGATGTCACAATTCATTGAAGACAATTCTATACTTTCAGACTTCCAAACTGGATTCCGCCCAAGAAGAAGCACTGAATCGGCACTCATATCAATCTTGGATTGTAGGAAAGTACCATCTTGCCTGGCATGTTACCCCCATATTTCACTGTATGTATGTTGTTTTAGTCCTTGTGTCAGTGGGACCCTGCCAGACAGGGCCCCAGTGCTCATAGTATGTGCCCTGTATGTGTTCCCTGTGTGGTGACTAACTGTCTCACTGAGGCTCTGCTAACCAGAACCTCAGTGTTTATGCTCTCTCTGCTTTCCAAATTTGTCACTGCAGGCTAGTGACTAAATTTACCAATTCACATTGGCACACTGCTACACCCATATAATTCCCTTGTATATGGTACTCAGGTACCCAGGGTATTGGGGTTCCAGGAGATGCCTATGGGCCGCAGCATTTCTTTTGCCACCCATAGGGAGCTCTGACAATTCTTACACAGGCCTGCCACTGCAGCCTGCGTGAAATAACGTCCACGTTATTTCACAGCCATTTACCACTGCACATAAGTAACTTATAAGTCACCTATATGTCTAACCTTCACCTGGTGAAGGTTGGGTGCAAAGTTACTTAGTGTGTGGGCACCCTGGCACTAGCCAAGATGGCCCCCACATCGTTCAGGGCAAATTCCATGGACTTTGTGAGTGCGGGGACACCATTACACGTGTGCACTATACAAAGGTCACTACCTATGTATAGCGTCACAATGGTAACTCAGAACATTTCCATGTAACATGTCTAAGATCATGGAATTGTCACCCCAATACCATTATGGTATTAGGGGGACAATTCCATGATCCCCCGGGTCTCTAGCACAGAACCCGGGTACTGCCAAACTGCCTTTCCGGGGTGTCCACTGCAGCTGCTGCTGCTGCCAACCAGTCAGACAGGTTTCTGCCCTCCAGGGGTCCAGGCAGCCCTGGCCCAGGAAGGCAGAACAAAGGATTTCCTCTGAGAGAGAGTGTTACACCCTCTCCCTTTGGAAATAGGTGTGAAGGGCTGGGGAGTAGTAGCCTCCCCCAGCCTCTGGAAATGCCTTGATGTGCACAGATGGTGCCCATCTCTGCATAAGCCAGTCTACACCGGTTCACGGATCCCCCAGCCCTGCTCTGGCACGAAACTGGACAAAGGAAAGGGGAGTGACCACTCCCCTGACCAGTACCTCCGAGGGGAGGTGCTCAGAGCTCCTCCAGTGTGTCCCAGACCTCTGCCATCTTGGAAAGAGAGGTGTTGGGGGCACACTGGACTGCTCTGAGTGGCCAGTGCCAGCAGGTGACGTCAGAGGCTCCTTCTGATAGGCTCTTACCTCTCTTGGTAGCCAATCCTCCTAACTTGGTAGCCAAACCTCCTTTTCTGGCTATTTAGGGTCTCTGCTTTGGGGAATTCTTCAGATAAGGAATGCAAGAGCTCACCAGAGTTCCTCTGCATCTCCCTCTTCACCTTCTACCAAGGATCGACCGCTGACTGCTCCAGGACACCTGCAAAACCGCAACAAAGTAGCAAGAGGACTACCAGCAACATTGTAGCGCCTAATCCTGCTGGCTTTCTCAACTGTTTCCAGGTGGTGCATGCTCTAGGGGTAGCTTGCCTTCACCCTGCACCAGAAGCTCCGAAGAAATCTCCAGTGGGTCGACAGAATCTCCCCCCTGCTAACACAGACACCAAAAGACTGCATCACTGGTCCTCTGGGTCCCCTCTCATCGTGAAAAGCGTGGTCCCTGGAACACAGAAACTCTGTCCAAATGACTCCCACAGTCCAGTGACTCTTCAGTCCAAGTTTGGTGGAGGTAAGTCCTTGCCTCCCCACGATAGACTGCAAAGCTGTGTACCGCGTGATTTGCAGCTGCTCCGGCTCCTGTGCACTCTTCCAGGATTTCCTTTGTGCACAGCCTAGCCTGGGTCCCCAGCACTCCGTCCTGCAGTGCACAACCCTCTGAGTTGGCCTCCGACATCGTGGGACCCCCTTTTGTAACTTTGCGTGGACTCCGGTTCACTATTCTTCTAAGTGCCTGTTGAGGTACTTCTGTGGGTGCTGCCTGCTTCTGTGAGGGCTCTCTGTGTTGCTGAGCACCCCCTCTGCCTCCTCCTCCAAAAGGCGACATCCTGGTCCTTCCTGGTTCTCAGCAGCACCCAAAAACCTCTACCCCAACCCTTGCAGCTAGCAAGGCTTGTTTTCGGTATTTCTGCATGGGAACACCTCTGGAAGCTTCACCGTGATGTGGGACATCTGTCTTCCAAAGGAGAAGTTCCTAGTCCTCTTCTTTCTTGCAGAACTCCAAGCTTCTTCCAACTGGAGGCACCTTCCTTTCATCTTCATCTGGGGTTTCCTGGGCTCCTGCCCCCTGGACACTTTCGTGACTATTGGATTTGGTCCCCTTACCTTGCAGGTCCTCAGGTCCAGAAATCCATTGTCAGTGCACTACTGGTGTTTGTTGTTCTTGCAGAATTCTCCTATCACGACTTTTGCGCTCTCTGGGGGGTAGTAGGTGCACTTTACTCCTACTTTTCAGGGTCTTGGGGTGGGGTATCTTGGACAATATGACTGTTTTCTTACACTCCCTGTGACCCTCTACAGGCTCCCATAGGTCTGGGGTCCAATCATGATTCGCATTCAACTTTTGGAGTATATGGTTTGTGTTGCCCCTAGGCCTGTTTCTCCCTATTGCATTCTATTGTGATTCTACACTGTTTGCATTACTTTTCTGACTCTTACTTACCTATTTTGGGTTTGTGTACATATAACTTGAGTATAGTACTTACCTTTTTACTGAGGGTACTCACTGAGATACTTTTGGCATACTGTCATAAAAATAAAGTACCTTTATTTTTAGTAACTCTGTGTATTGTGTTTTCTTATGATATTGTGCATATGATCTAAGTGGTATAGTAGGAGCTTTGCATGTCTCCTACAGCCTAGGCTGCTTTGCCATAGCTATCTTCTATCAGCCTAGCTGCTAGAAACACCTCTATTCTACTAATAAGGGATAACTGGACCTGGCTCAAGGTGTAAGTACCTTTGGTACCCACTACAAGCCAGGCCAGCCTCCTACAGGGATGATCTTAAAAACACAGTTGATTGAAATGGAGTTGCTGCACTACTTCTCTTGGACCTCTCAGCTGCCTTTGATACGGTTGACCATGACACCCTAATTCAAAGAGTCCACGAAGCCGGCATACAAGGGATTGCTCTCGACTGGATTACTTCCTATCTTCAAAAAGGATCTAATATCATCCACTCGCCCCCCTTCTCGTCCGAACTCTACCTCACAAAAGCAGGGGTCTCCCAAGGATCATTCATCTCACCTTTGCTTTTCAACATCTACATGATATATTTACCAGAACTGATCAATGATTTCCATCTCACATGCTACAACTATGCAGATGACACACAAATACTACTTAAATTAGAATGTCCCAAAAACATTGAAAACACAGAAATCTTCAGTTGCCTCAGAGCCGTTGATCAGTGGATGACCTGCAGCCATCTCAAACTAAATACCTCCAAAACAGAAATACTCATATGTGGTGACTGGAAAAATGATGACCCTCTGTGCGTCTGGCCTGACTATCTCGGACCACCTCCTCAATTATCGAAGGAAGTTAAAAACCTAGGAATCACCATGGATTCCAAGTTAACTATGAATGCCCAAGTGGAAATATTAACACAAACAGCTTTATCACCTGGAAGACTTTACGACGCATCTTCTCCCACCTCGGATTTCCACACAAGGTGCAAGCTACTATCTCGCTTGTACTATCCAAACTGGATTAGGCCAATGGCTTCTACCATGGATCATCTCTGTCTATTATGAAAAAACGACAACGTATCCAGAATTCCGCAGACAGGCTACTATTACATGTAAAGCCGCAAGCCCACATCTCCCCTGCCTTGAGAGCACTACACTGGTTACCCGTTGCCAGAAGATACACTTTCAAGCTGATTTGTATCACCCACAAAGATATACATGGAACAGGACCGCTTTTTATCAGAAACAAAATACCCAAATACATCCAACAAAGAAACCTCAACTCAAGATTAGCACCCCGCCTTAGAACACCACCATATAAGAAAAAGACTATAGGTGGTACATCCTTCTCCGTTCAAGCCGCCAAACTATGGATTCATTACCCCCAACTATAAGAGCCACAGATAACTTTCTTGCCTTCAGAAAACTACTCAAGAGTTGGCTCTTTCCTTCATAACCACCATATTCAAACAACTATGGACGGCATATACCTATGTTGATAAATATTTTTTTCCTATTATGTATATATTTCTAGTTATGTATAGTTCTTTAGAAAATATGTCTCGCTACTATGTAACAACAATAAAATACACACACACTCTTTAAACCTGTTTGACTAAGTATATTTTACCCATGGTCTAATTATGTATTGCATGTACATATGTGTGTGTATTCATGTGTGTTTGTATGTGTGTGTGTATGTGTGTATGTATGTATATATATATATATATATGTATGTATGTATGTGTATATGTTGTTTCTGTGCTGGGCATGTTCGTAGGTCATTGCATGACTCCTGGGTGGGTTGTTATACTATATATCTATGAATTCCTGCTCTCATCCTATCACACTTATCTATCCATCATCGTATGTCATGTCTCTATCAAACTATCCTCCATTCTCACTCTGACTCATCCCAAATCCTTTCTACTACTTTTATCTCCTAAATAACTCTGCCTAAGCTCTTCCCTCTGCTTCCACATCTAACTCACCAAATCTCACTCTACTACCGTGACCTCCCACACAACTCTACTAAATTCTCCCGCATTTATCTCACCTTGCTACTATGCTCTCCCTAACCCTTCCACATATCTTCCCTCCTCCATCCCCCTTTACTCATCCCAAGCCTTTGGGTTGAGTAAATGAAGGATATACTCCCAATTAACACTTCTGGATTTCTTTCCTCCCCCACCCCTCCATTACTCCAGTCAATCTAACTAAGAAACTCTCATATCCGCGGCTCAAATTAACTCATAATAATACTAAAACTGTACTCATTATTTCCCGATACTAATCCATCACTAATTCTTGTTGGGTTCTAGAGTAGCGTGCTACTCACCGAAAAGCGCTTTGACGCCTCGTCAGGGGTAGTAAGCGCTATATAAATACGATTACAATACAATACAATACAATATCAGCATTTCCAGCCACTGGTCCATCTACCTCCCCCTAATCTGCTATCAATGGTATCTGACGTCTCAGGGTTAGATTGTGGAGCATGCAGCAGGCACCCATTATTTGGCATACCTTGTGGGGCGAGTAGAGGAGGGCTCCTCCAGATTGGTCCAGGCACCTAAATCTTGCCTTCAGGAGCTCAAATGTTTGTTACAATGAGGCCCACGGGAGGACAAGGCGTGTAATAGAGCAGAGTTCTCCTGGCGTGGTTGGGTACCTCACTGGTGTCAACAGCCAAGAATGGTTTGGATGGCCTGAGTCACCTGTGAACACAATGATTGAACAACACAAAATGTATGTGGGACTTGCTATATTGTGATGACAGGAGACATAACTCACAAACAACCACTACAATGGAAACCTACCAACCAGCCAGGCCCTCTCTGTGTGGAGTCATTTCATTAGCTGTGGGACATTGCTGTTCTGCATAGTGTAGGAATCATGCACAGATCTTGGATACTTGGCTGTGTCTTATGAGATGTACTGGTTTGCCAGACATACCACCTGAACGTTGATTGACTGGTAGGTCTTCCTGTTCCTATACACCTGTTCATTGGCACTGGGAGGGAGCAAGGCTACATGGGTGGCATCAATGGCTCCTACCACATGATGAATGCATCCCATTTCATAAAAGTCTGTCTTCACATAGGTCAAATCCGCTCATTGAAGAAACCTGATGTAGCTGATCAGGTGTCTCAATAATGCACACAGTACATCATTGAACTCCAAGACTGAACATGGGCTGTGACATCCCTGCTGTTAAACCCACTGTGTTCTGAAAGGAGCCCGTGCTCAGGACGTGTAGCACTGACAAGACTTAAATGATGGGAGGTATGCCACAGGAATTGTGAATGGCAGGCATCAGATCTGGCTCCAACTGAGTACAAAGATCCATGTTGGTATGACGATTGAGATGATATGTGTTGGACCTGGCCCTTGTGGCAGGTTCACCCCCTGACTTTTTGCCTAGTTCATCCTATTATTTCTGACCTCTCGCTGTTGGCTCTAGGACTCTGAGAACTTTATCACTGCTGACCAGTGCTAAAGTGCAGGTGGTCTCCTATCTAAAGTTGGTATGATTATCTTATACCTAATTGGCATATTTAATTTACCTATAAGTCACTTGTACAGTGGTATCTCTATACCCTGGGCCTGTAAATTAAATGCTACTAGTGGGCCTGCAGCGCTGCTTGTGCCTGCCACTGAAGTAGACTTTCAAATCTGTCTCAGGCCTGCTAGCACAGGGCTGTGTACGCAGTTTCTGCCACAGGGACCTGCCATCTAAATTTACTTGCCAGGCCCAGAACTCCCCTTTTATTACATGTAAGTCACCCCTAAGGAGGCCCTAGCTAGCCCTAAGGGCAGGGGGCCATGTATGTAGAAGGCAGGACATGAGCCAGGTTGCTTGGCCTGTCCTGGTAGTGACAAACAGCCTAACTTCGTGTCTCACTGCTGTGAGTGCTGCCTTCTCATAGGATTGCATTAGAAATGCCCTGCCTTATGTGTAAGGGGTATTGTCTGATTTATGAGGGGTAGCATAGGCATGTTTGGTATGGTTGTGATGGTGATAATAAATGCTGCTTACTGTAGGTGTATTTTTTATTACTATTACAGAAATGCCACTTCTAGAAAGTGCACATTTCTCTGGGCTTATGACTCTGGTATTTTGCAGCTTGACTCCAATCCATGTCTGGGCAGAGTGACAGCTGGGGCTTTGTGCATACTTTTCAGACAGCCTGTACACAGGGAGGGTGGAGGTGTCACAGAGGTGCATCTGCATACTAAATAGTCTTCCTGGGCTGAGAGAAGGGAGAGGCAGGGCACACCTACATTTGTAAAGGCTGTGCCCTGGCCTCACACAATAGGGTTGTTTACCCCCCACTGATGTTTAGAGCCTGTGCTGGAGGAGAGAGGGGGCACTCCCAGAGCCAGTTGTAACTGGTTGGAACCTCCGCTCCCCACCATTGTAAAACACTGTAAAGACTGAGTATAAGTACAGGGGAATTTTCCCCACAATTTCGAGACTCTTTGAATCATCTTGAAACTGGACACAGAATGCTGGAAGGACTTACCAGGGACTGCCATGGACTGCTGCTGCTGTGCTGACCTGTGACCTGCTTGGTCACTGTAAAGGACTATCAATTGGTTGCATTCTCTTTGCGCTGGCCTGTTGTTGGATCCTTTCCCCTTAGGGCCTTTTCTCTGAGCTTTGTCCCCCAGGGGCAGGGTGCTGTGGCCCCTGCAACCACGGAAAGCAAGAGGAGTGTTTCATTTTGGCTTTATAGCGCCTGGAAGGCACTTCACTAAAAACTTGTGTTGTGCTGTGAAGAGCGCTCTATGTCTTTATGGAATTCACCACCGTGACCCGGGCTTAAAATGAGGCCCTCGCGCTTAAAAACACGTGTCGCTGTGCCCCCGTGTTCACCGCCGAAACCCGGGCTGTATTTTGTGCAGCGCCGGAGTCACACCACCCTCCGTGCCCCCGGGGAACGAGGAAAACACAAAAGAAGTAACTTGGAGCAAGCGTGCTCCTAGCGGTGCCCCCGGGGCAAGGATCGCTCCGAGGAGCGCCCCTGGGGCACCAAGAGGCACTTACTTGGGCCCAAACACTGCCGACATTTGCGCACCAGACCGGGTGCGGGCGAGTGCCTTCCGGCGGACCTTGGAGGAGGGAAGACCTCATTGGAGGTCTCCCTTTGGATCTCAGGGCCGCTCTGGGAGCAAGACATGGGAGGCGAGGAAGAATCTCTCTCCTCTACGCTCTGCGTGAGGAGCGTGATCGCTCCAGAACTCTAACAGAATTTCCCTGATTTTGGCCCCCCTCGTGAGGGCCAGTGGAGGCCCGGGAGGCCCCAGTGATCACGGGACCCAGAAGGGGCCCGTCCTGAGAACGGAGGGGGTGCGTGGCACCCACCTCCTTCACAAAAAGGTTATTGCTGACCGTGGCCCCCCTCGTGAGGGCCGGTGGAGGCCTGGGGGGGCCCCCAGCAATCGCGGGCCCCAGGAGGGGCCCATCAGCAGAATAGAAGGGGAGCGTGCCGCCCCCTCTACCACAGAGTTTAAGGAGGTCCCCACGTAGTGCAGAGGAGTGCCGGGCCCCTTCTCCATTCCTCGAAAAGCAGGTACTCCTGAGGAACAATATATATGGCCTAAGTTCTTCTTAGAGACTTTAGTGATTTATATGTTGCCTACCTGTTTTATGATGCCTTCATTTGTGTATGCAAATTTTCCGTTTATGGGCATAACATGCTAATATGTTTTTCTGACTTGCCATATGTTCTATAATGTTACTAATATGTGTGTTTATGATATTCTTATGACAAGTGCTTTGGTGTAATAATGTGTTTCCTGACTATTGCTTATGTTGCAAAATACTGAGCAACCTGTGTGTTATATGTGACTACTGCTAGTTTGCAGAGTAACTAATGTGTACCATTCTGACAACTGCTAAGGTAGCAGGATACTACCGATATGTGATGTTTGGTCTAATAATTGCGTTGTGTACATTACAGTATATTTTCATATAACTTGTTGTGTTTCCTTTGTGGTGTGGATAGTGTGTCACGTGTGTTGTGTGTGTTGTGCCAACGCTTTACACATTGCCTCCTGGTTAGGCCTGACTACTCGTGCCAAGCTACCAAGGGGGTGAGCAGGAGTTATCTTGGACCTGTAACTCCCTTGCCCTGACTAGAGTGGGTGGGTTCTGCCTGGCTAAGGTGTATACCCTAGCCAACCAGAAACCAATTTCTAACAATATGTCTGGATGGCATGTCTTTCCTTCATTGTGTCCAGGTCTACTAGTGGACGTTACACTGGCGGTTGTCTCACTCTTCTCTTGGCAGGATACCTATGTGAAGACAAGTAAAAATACTATGAGTTATGCAGTATGCACACATCATGTACACTTTGTTTATTTCCTCACACCTAATATCTGTAGAGGACACCTGCCACATCTGACATATACAGTACAGCCCATAGATATGCACTGATTTCACTCTCCTTGGTGCACATTGGCAACTATGACAATGGGATTTTACATATGATGCTACTGTTAGAGTATATGTGTGTAAGACCTAGCTGTCCTGCTCTTATCACACATGTTTTGAAACTGATCTATATCTTTCCATGGACTTAAGAACCTCTGAGTAGCTCTACATAGAGATAGCCATATTTACTCACTCAACACAGCTTTTACTTCACATTTGCACAATATGTTACACAAACATGATGGCACTACATACAGATATACAGCACTGTAGGGGAGTAAGTGAATTGTGCAGATAAGTTAACACTTCCATCTATGAAATGTGCCCAAAACAGCAGGTGCCTGACCTACTGTACTGGACATGTGGAAGTGACCAAAGTCTGCCAGGGGAAGTCATCATGCTGGTAGGCGGTCGCAACTTCTGTGTAACTTGCCATTGGAAAACATTGCTGCCTTTGGCAGGCTTGGGCCAATGGTGATGTCCGCTGGCAGTGACGGTCATGTACGTGGCGGCCGTGGCCACCATCTTTAGCACTATTGTTCACTTGACTCCTGACATTGTTGCCAGCAACACCTCTACGACATGAGCTGCTGTGTACTGCCTCTGGGAGCCATCAAGCCACATCCTGCAGGTAATATGGCCCCTGTCTTCACCCCGAAAGAGCTTGAGAGGCTAATGGAGGAGGTCTTACCCCTGTATGAACAGCTATATGGGGCACCAGAGGAGCAGCTGAGTCCAATTTCCTAGCTATGTGTGATAGGTGTTCTGTGTGACGTTGCACCGGGCATGGGAACCTGTGAGAGTGTAGATGCATGCATATGGCATAATGTGAAGGAGTGTGTGCAGAGACGATGGGAGGACCTGAGACGCTGGGCCCGGAAGACCGCTGAGGCCTAGCTGAGGATGTCCTCCCAAAGAGGGAGGGGTGCCCGTCGGACCTTGACGCCCCTAATGGCTCACATTTTGGCAGTGGCCTACACTGAGGTGGATGGGCGTTTGAGTGCAGCACAGCAGCCACAAGGGGGTAAGTACTGTCTGACTTCATGTACTTTCCTCTGGTAGTTTGGTGTTTGCGGTCACACTGTAGTAGGTGCTACGTGTATGTTGACTACTAGAAATACATAGTACTCAAGTTGCCTGACTCAAAGATAGAGATCTGGCTTTAGGGTTGCACATGTGGACATTTAGATCAATCATTCCTGTGTCAAGGAATATCTACGACTGCATGTGAAGATGCACATTTGACAGTGCCATATGTGTGACTCTACATCTACTACTCTATGTCGGTGAGCTTCTGTATCATCCTACCTATCTAGCATTTCCAGGTCCAGTAATCTGTATAATAATGTAGCTCTAAGGTGTCAGACCACTCCCATCTGTAAGGATCAGCTCTATGTGCTACATAGACCCTGACATATTTGGTATAGGGACTAGTTACCTTGTGTCCTGGAACAGATATTGACACCATGTGAGGCTGGCATCTCATTCAATCAATAGGTATGGCCAGTATTGGACTGTTTTTGTAGAGGTGTCCTCAATGTCCCTTCATATTCATACTATGGGGTATGTGAAGGTTGTAACAGAAGGACATCCAACTATGGGTGTCTGAATTTGTCTATTTGCCCTTACCATGCATGTCCATGCTATTGACATGTGGGCAAATCACTTTTATCCCAATGCCTTTGTTGTGGAGGAGGTAAGTGGATAGCCTGTCCTACCCTTTGATAATATGCAGTGTACATGCTATATGTGCCAATGACCTACCAATAAGAGTATACCATATGGTATTAGCTGCCTACATCATGTCTCAATGGTTACTTGGGGGCAGATCTTGTAGAGTGGGGGAATCATTGTGACCCTTAGCCTAGGTGATGTGGGCAGATTTTGGACAGAAATTAGTATTGGCTCACCTCATATTTCAAGATGTCATGGTTTAGCCGTAGTGCTATTTCTCATACAGGTGTTGTTGTGGGATGTGTTGTCAGTGCAATGGAAGTCATGTAGGTCCATGTGTACATCATGTGTACATTTCTTTTCAGTGGGATATATGGGTTGTCTAGACTTAGCTCCTGGAATTCACATGTAAGCAATGGTGTGAATGATGTTGATGTACTCATGTTGTGATTTTGTGGCTCTGTATCTGCATGTCAGGTGGAATTTAATGTGCCCTCCTAGGAATTAGTAGGCTGTCCTTTGTTTAGTAGTTGTAATTATGAACGCTGTGATTGTCAGTGGATGTGTGCTCGGTAGGCCTCTGTAGCTGTACATGCATTTATAGTGTGATATGGAAAATCTGTGAATAGTGACTACTGCTATTCCTCTAAGATTTTGTACATGTAGTGACATAGCTGTTCTCCAGACATGGAATGTCAAAATGTGCTGGCAACTGTATGGGATTGCCACATGTTGTGTCTTCATCTGAAATTGTTGCCATTGTGTCATATATGTTCAGAGGGATCAGCTAGGCATGTGATTTGAATGGCAGGTGCTGTGTCGTTTTTGAAGAGAGTTGTTTTTACTTTCATGGAACATGACTTATGGTCATGGACTGGTCAGGTGTAGGTTCAGAATAGGCATGATATGGTGTTCTCAGTCAACTGCATTTCCTTAAATTGATAGGATTATGGAAAGTTATGTCCTGTATTAGGAGGATATATCAGATTTAGCCAGGGCATGATGAGCATGCTGACCTAGATTTACAGGTAGTTTGATGGGATGCTCCAGTTGTGCTCCCTTACATGGATTATGGGGGTCATTACGACCCTGGCGGACGGTGTTAAAGCTGCGGAAATACCGCAAACAGGCCGGCGGACAAAAAAAGGGAATTACGACCCTGGCAGTCACCGCCAACAAAGACAGCCACTTTAACACACCGCCCGCCAAGGCGGTACAGACGAACAGCGTGGCGGTCACCACCAACAGACAGGCGGGAGACAATGTACCGCCCACACTATTATACCACACCAATCCGCCACCTTTTCTGGGGCGGATTCACCGTGGATAAAAACACAGTGGAAACAGCCTTTGCTATGGGAAAACGCTCACCTCAACACACTCCACGAGGAACGACTCCTCCATGGAGCCGGAACTCCAAATACTACCTGCCCTTGTCTTTCTGCTCCTCTAAGAACAACAGCGACGTAGGCACAGAACATACCGGTGAGTACTGAATCTACGACACGGGGGAGGGGGGAGGCAAAAGTTAGGGGGACACCCACCAAACACCCCCACCCCCACCCTCGCATATTATAACATACACACCAATGCAGTCAAAAATATCACATTAACAACCCACAATCCCCCCGGAAGAATGCAAAGACAAAGCGAGATCCGTTCAAATATTGTAATATGCCAATATACATGTCATATAAAAATATACTGAATCATATCTCGAAATCTGTCATATTTATATATACAATATAAGAAGTAGTGCAGATATGTACACAACAATGTCCGTGCACCAACAGTCCAAAAATGCATGGGCGAGGCCTACAATAGATACCTGACCAAAATCCGAGAGAACACTGCCGGGGCATCAGATTGAAACACCACAGGCACCTCAGGGGGAAGGGAAGGGGGGGCACCTCAGCCACATGACTGCAAAGCCAGATCCACGATGGGGCTCCATGACCATTGATGTATCCTGGGGAGTGCAAAACCACAGTCTCTCAAGTCTCTACCGTGGGTGGCTTGCCCACTGTGCCATCCTGGGGAGTGCAAAGCCACAGTCTCTCAAGTCTTTACAGTGGGTGGGTTGCCCACTGGACCATCCTGGGGAGTGCAAAGCCACAGTCTCTCAAGTCTCTACAGTGGGTGGCTTGACCACTGTGCCATCCTGGGGAGTGCAAAGCCACAGTCTCTCAAGTCTCTACAGTGGGTGGGTTGCCCACTGTACCATCCTGGGGAGTGCAAAGCCACAGTCTCTCAAGTCTTTACAGTGGGTGGGTTGCCCACTGGACCGTCCTGGGGAGTGCAAAGCCACATTGACGCAAGTGGATGCAGTTCTCAACTGGTACTGGGTGGGACTAGTGCCCAGACTGGATGAGTCTCCCCGTGAAAGTTCCTGTCCTGTCACTGTCCCAGCTGCACATGGGAGAAGGATGCCTGATGTGGTAGCCTATTCATACCCACACGGTGTTTGCCCTGATCAGCGGTCTTCACCATGGCGGTCTTTGCCTTGTTCAGCGGTGTTTTGCCATGGCTGGCTATGGACTGTTCAGCGGTCTTCACCATGGCGGTCTTGGCCTTGTTCAGCGGTGCTTTGCCATGGCTGGCTATGGACTGTTCAGCGGTCTTCACCATGGCGGTCTTGGCCTTGTTCAGCGGTGCTTTGCCATGGCTGGCTATGGACTGTTCAGCGGTCTTTGCCATGGGGGTCTTGGCCTTGTTCAGCGGTGCTGTGCCATGGCTGGCTATGGACTGTTCAGCGGTAGCCGAGATGGCGGTTCAGATACTGACATTGGTGTGTGGCATGACGAACTCCACACTGGACATTGGGGTGTGGCATGATGAACTCCACACTGGACATTGGGGTGTGGCATGATGAACTCCACACTGGACATTGGGGTGTGGCATGACGAACTCCACACTGGACATTGGTGTGTGGCATGACGAACTCCACACTGGACATTGGGGTGTGGCATGACGTTCCATCATCGCCCAGCGGGGCTGTGGGATCCTGGTCCCTCCTGGGCACTGACTCCGGCGGTGGTCTCCTGACCAGTGACGATACTTGGGCCCTCCTGGGCACTGACTCCGGCGGTGGTCTCTGGACCAGTAACGACGGTGCTGGCAGTTGTGTCTGGACCGCCGGAAATGATGGCACACTTCTCCGCCGTGACACTCACAACAGGCTGGGCAGACTTCCTCGGAACCTTCCCCACCTTCTTTGGAGTTACAGCTGACTCACCAATCGCCTTCGATCCCATTTCACTTGTTGTCCCACCAGGAGTCTTGACACAGTCCCGTCGTCCACTCTCCAATTTCGGTGCCTTTACAGGGGGTGGGCTGACAGTGCCTTGGCTCCGGGTCCTACTGCCTGCCCTGGTGGACGGTGCACTCCAAAACCCTGGAACACGCACCACTGGTACTGGAGGCTTTTTGGCTGAGGCGCTACGACGGGACTGATGAACTGGAGGGGGGGTAGGGGCAAACAGGTCAATTTGACAGAGGGACAGTTTCTGACGGACACTGGGATGGGTAGTTGTAGGGGGTCTGGGAGTGGAGGTAGAGGAGGTGGTTGTAGGAGGTGTCACTTTAGGTGTTTTGGGTGCAGGTGCAGGTACTGTAGGCTGTCGTGAGGTGGATGGATGTTGGGTGAGTGATTGCCGGCGTTTGTGTACTTTGGGAGGGGGCGTCACAGACACACTGGGAGAGGACACAGGGGACGTGTAAATGGCAGTGGAGGTGGTGAGTGCAGGTGAGCGGCTCGTGGTGCTGGGTGTTTTGGTGCGAGTCGTAGTGCCTGTAGATGTGGTGCATGCACGTGTGTGTGTAGACGAGACTGGGAGGGAGGAGGGAGAAGAGGAGGAGGGGGACACAGTGGAGACAGTGGATGTTGCTGTGTCTGTATGGGTGTGATGATTGTGTGAGTGCCTGTGGTGTGTGTGGTGCCTATGTTTGCTTGAGCTACTTTTGGGTGTTGACTTGTGTGCCTGCTGGTCTGTAGGTGTGCTTGGGATGGGCTGGGGTACAGAGGATTGGGTCTGGGTGGAGGAGGTTGGAGGGGGGAGGCTACACATAGGGACAATGGCTGCCATCAGTGCTGAAGCTAGAGATTGCAGGGTTCGCTGAAGGACAGCCTGACCAGAATGAATGCCTTCCAGGAATGCATTACCGTGTTTCAACTCTCGTTCTACACCCTGGATGGCATTCACAATGGTAGACTGCCCAACAGTGAGTGACCTGAGGAGGTCAATGGCCTCCTCACTGAGGGCAGCAGGGGTGACTGGGGCAGGGCCTGAGGTGCCTGTGGCGAAGGTGATGCCCACCCTCCTGGGTGAGCGGGCACGGGACACACGCTGAGGGGCTGCTGGGAGGGCGGTGCTGGTAGGGGAGGTGGCAGCTGTACCTGTAGAAGTGGGGCGCACAGATGGTGCCGCCACCACAGGGGAGCTCCCATCGGCAGACGAGTCCGCGTCGCTGCTTGGTGATCTGGTGGCCAAAGTGAAGCTCCCCTCGCCCTCCGTCCCACTGGTGAATTCAGAGTCTGTGGTGTGGCCCTCCATGGCCATGTGGGATGCAGCTCCCTCGTGCTCCAGTGCCACTGTACCTCCGCCTGTTGATGCTGATGTACAAAAGGACAGGGAGAGCAGGAAAAGGGGGGAGACAGAAGAAAGAGAGTTTTAGTGCATGGCATACCGCTACCGTTGGCAGACAAGACAGACGCAGCAGCCCCATGCATTACACCGTTCTCCTCACCTCTGCACATGCTATTTCTGGGATATGGCCTACATGGCAACGGTAGTAATCTGCCCACATGGATGGCAAAGGGGCAACTATACCTCAACTTCCCTCTGTTTTGAGCTGGGGTAGAGTGCCACATGGCCTGCAAAACGGAGGGGCCTTGCCTACCTAACTCGCCCTGGCCTAGGGACACCCACAACCCACCACCCCCACCCAGACACCTCCACTGCACGCAAAGTCCATATGATGAGGTAGTACTCACCCCCTTGTGTCTGCTGTGATGTCCTTAAGCACCCATCCAACTCCGGGTAGGCCACCAGCAGGATCCGGAACATCAGGGGGGTCATGGTGCAACGGGCACCCCTCCCACGTTAGGAGGCCATCCCCATCTGAGCCTCCGCCATCTTCTTGCTGCAGCGGCGAATGTCCTCCCATCTTTTACGGCAGTGGGTGCCCCGTCTCTGGTGGGCCCCCAGGGTCCGGACTTCCTTGGCGATGGCACGCCAAATGTCCCTCTTCTGGTGGGCACTGACCTACATGACATGCACAAGGAAAGAGGACAGTCATTACCTACTGCATCGTCGTTGTGATTGGCCCCCTCCCAACTCTATCCCTGTGGCCCATTCATCCCCATGCATAACTGTTCTATGTACTCTGCCCCCTTCCCTCATCCACCCAGCCCTCTCCACCCAAGCCTAGCCCATACAACGTGCTCCCTGTGTACTAACCCGTTGGTCTGGAGGACCGTAGAGTAGCGTGTACTGGGGGAGGACCCCATCCACAAGTTTCTCCAACTCCTGTGCAGTGAAGGCAGTGGCCCTTTCCCCAGACGCAGCAGCCATCGTCGCTTCCAGACCGAGGTCACAGCAGCACTAGCAGTGTAGGTCCTCTCCTGTAGAAGGTCAGGTATCTAGTGATTGAAGAGATAGAAAATGGTGGTGACGTCCGCGGCGGGGCGCATCATCACCGCCAGCGCACCTGTTCATTGGCTCCTGGGACCCATAGGATCCAATGTTAACCAATGCAGCATTGCGCCGCGCTCTACGACCGCCTACCGCGACGGTGTCCAACGCCAGCGCAGTTACCCCACAATTCCATTGTCCCAGTTTAGAGGTCAGGCAGCTGCCATTTCAGGGGCCCACATGGCTTCAATTACTACTGCGTCACACATACCGAGGCCTACACTCAAAACCTTTCACAGATGGGTTAATTGTCTGTTGTAGTCAAGTGTGTGACTGTGGGTACATACCTGGAGGAATGCTGACAGTTTCTTCGCTGTTGTCCTTCTTAGGCACAGTCAGTTGGGACATATTGGAAGATGGCGGAATCCGCTGGTGAACCGACCGCTGGTGGACCTGTTGACAATGGAAGAGCGACATGTCATCGTGACCTACCGGTTTGACCGTGCCACAATCCAGGAACTATGTACCCAGTTGGAGCCAGACCTGATGTCACCAATCCGCCATCCGACTGGAATCCCCCCTGACGTGCAGGTGCTGTCAGTGCTGCATTTCCTTCCAAGTGGGTCTTTTCAGACAACAGTGGCCATGGCATCAGGGATGTCCCAGCCTATGTTTTCCAACGTCTTGTCCAGAGTGTTGTCTGCACTGCTGAAACACATAAGGAGATACATCATTTTCCCTGATGTGGAGGATTTGCCTACAGTGAAAGGTGATTTCTATGCCCTTGGACATATCCCCAACGTCATTGGTGCCATTGATGGGACCCATGTAGCTCTGGTCCCCCCCCCCCCCCGGAGGAATGAACAGGTGTACAGGAACAGGAAGAGTTATCATTCCATGAATGTCCAGATGGTCTGTTTGGCAGACCAGTACATCTCGCAGGTAAATGCTATGTTCCCTGGCTCTGTGCATGACGCCTACATCCTGCGGAATAGCAGCATCCCTGATATGATGGGTCAACTCCAGAGGCACCGTGTATGGCTATTGGGGGACTCTGGTTACCCCAACCTGTCATGGCTATTGACCCCAGTGAGGAATCCCAGGACCAAGGCAGAGGAACGGTTCAATGAGGCCGATGGGCGGACTAGGAGGGTGATCGAGCGGACCTTCGGCCTCCTGAAGGCGAGGTTCAGGTGCCTCCATATGACTGGTGGATCCCAATTCTACTCACCGAAGAAGGTGTGCGACATCATCATCGCCTGCTCCATAACTTGGCATTGCGACGCCAGGTGCCTTTTCCGCAGGAGGATGATCCAGATGACGGTGTTGTTGCAGCGGGGGAGCCTGTGGAGCCTGTGGACAGTGATGAGGAGGAAGCTGATGAAGATGAAAACGACAACAGGGAGTCAGTCATACAGCAATATTTTCAGTGAGACACAGGTGAGTACATTTTCATGTTTCACATATTATTAACTTTCACACGTCTACCTCTATCCTGTACCTACATTTCACTCCCTATTTGTTAACTGAGTTGTCCCCTTCCATTTCAGTTTCACTAATGTGGTAACCTACGTGTCAACAGCTTGCACCCTTGAAAGGCTTGTGATGTGTGACATTGGTATGTTGGCCTTCCAATGGGTAACCTTTTTTAACACTGTAATTGACAATACAAAGTTCACAATCATTGACTGACTCCAGTTTTATTAGTGTTTCAAGGGTGTTTATTTAAGTGCATAACAATGAAGGGGGGTTGTGAAATAAGGGTTGGGTGATGGTGGAGGAATGTCCATGGCAGAGTCCAGTCTATTAGTCTCACAGGTACATTGCACATCTGGCCATTGGAAGTGGAGCTGGGGCAGTTCCGATTTGGACAGGGTAACAAAGTGGGACAGTGGGGGTCTTGCCATCTTGCTCTGTCCTGTTCCTGGATCTCAGGGCCCGCTTGCGTGGTGGTGGTCCGTCTGCAGGGGATGGGGTGCTGGTGTGTTGGTCCTGTGGCGGTGCCTCCTGTCCACTAGCGCCGGCGGAGGTGGTGGGCATTTCATCGTCCTGGCTAGTGTCAGGGTCCCCTTAGAGTGCCACGATGTCCCTCAAGGTCTTTTGAATGTCCGTCAGCACCTCTACAATGGTGCCCAGGGTGGAGCTGATGGTCCTGAGCTCCTCCCTGAACCCCAAATACTGTTCCTCCTGCAGACGCAGGGTCTCCTGCAACTTGGCCAGTACCGTTGCCATCGTCTCCTGGGAGTGGTGGTATGCTCCCATGATGGAGGAGAGGGCCTCGTTGAGAGTAGGTTCCCTTGGCCTGTCCTCCCTCTGTCGCACAGCAGCCCTCCCAGTTCCCCTGTGTTCCTGTGCCTCCGTCCCCTGGACCGTGTGCCCACTACCACTGCCCCCAGGTCCCTGTTGTTGTTGGGGTGGTGGGTTCGCCTGGGTGCCCTGTAGTGGTGGACACACCGCTGATTGACCTGTCCTGGGTAGGGAGGTTTGGGCCCGCTGGGTGGGTGCTGTGCTGGTGTTCCCAGAGGGTGGCAGTTCGGTGTTGGGCTGTGGCTGGGCAAGGGGAACCGACTGTCCTGAGGCCCACGATGGTCCGGGCTGGTCATCAAGATCCAGTGGGGCAGAGCTGCTGTCGTCACTGTGGGCCTCTTCTGGGGGTGGAGTGCTGTTGTCTGGACCATCTGGTGTGGTGACGTTCCTTCGGGTTCCTGCGGGGGTATGAGTACATGATTATTGCATGTGTGTGTTTCATGATGTGCAATGTTTGGGTGTGTGTGTACCCCAGTGCAGGCATTCCTGTGTGGGGGCTTGTGTGGTGATAGCTGGGGGGTGTTGTGGGTCTGTGCAGTGGGCATGCTTTAGTGATGGGTATCCATGCTTAGTTAGGTCATGCAGGTTTTGGGGTTGGGATGGGTGGTTGGTGTCATGGGTAGATAGGTGAGGATTTGGAGTTATAGGGGAGGGTGTGAGGGTGGGAGTGTGTGATAGCATGCAGGTAGGGTGGGGGATATGATAGTTGAAATTTGACTTACCAGTGTCCGTTCCTCCAACGACTCCTGCAAGGCCCTCAGGATGCAAGATGGACAAGACTTGCTCCTCCCATGTTGTTAGTTGTGGGGGAGGAGGTGGGGGTCCGCCGCCAGTCCGCTGTACCGTGATGTGGTGCCTGGATACCGTGGAACGCACCTTCCCCCGTAGGTCGTTCCACCTCTTCCTGATGTCCACCCTATTTCTTGGATGCTGTCCCACAGCGTTGACCCTGTCGACTTTTCTTTGCCATAGCTCCATCTTCCTGGCTATTGATGTGTGCTGTACCTGTGATCCAAATAGCTGTGGCTCTACCCGTAGGATTTCCTCGACCATGACCCTGAGCTCCTCCTCGGAGAAGCGGGGGTGTCTTTAGCGTGCCATGGGGTGGTGTGTGTGATGTGTGGGGTGGTGTATGTGTTGATGAGTGTGGTGAGTGTAGTGGTATGTGGTGTTTTGTGCGTGGGTGTTGTGTGGGTGATGGTGTAGTGTGCCTCTGTGTGATGGGGTTCTCTATTCTGTGCTGTCTCTCTCTGGCCTTCTCTCAGAAATTGTGGTCGTAGGGGTTTGTGGGTGATGTGGGTGTGTGTTTTATATTGTATTGGGTGTGTGGGAGTGGTGTGTGTATGTGTATCAGGTGTGTGTATTTCGAAATGTCCAATGGGGCGGTGTTTTGGAGCTGTGTGTGTATTTTGAGAGCGGCGGTGTGTACCGCCAATGGAATACCGTGGTTGAAAGACCGCTGCGTACATTCGTGGGTTGTAATAGCATGGGCATGTTTCTGTTGGCGTGGAGGGGGAGGATTTGTTTCCGCATGTTTATCGCTGACCTTTGGTGTGGCGGTGTTGTGTGGGTGTCTGAATTTCGGCGGATTACGAGATGTGTGTCATAATAGCTGTGGCGTCTACCGCGGCCGCGGCGGTGTATTGGCGGTCTTCTGCACGGCGGTAAGCGCCTTATACCGCCAAGGTCGTAATGACTCCCTATGTGTCGGTGAGAGAGATGACAAATGGGGTAGATAGAAGTAACATGTTTTGACCTGATGTAGGATCTGTGGGTTTCAATATGGTATTACCTTGACAGGAGATGTATACCTACAGCTGTGCATGTAGTAATATGTATATGTGAAGAATGTGATGACCCTCTCTCTCTCCCTTTATCAATCCCTCCCTCTCTCTCTGTTTGTGTGCATCAGCATCAGCAGGTGAAAGAGACAAGGCACAGGCGAGTTGAGATGCTGCAGCCCACGGGACCCGGAGTGTTGATACCACCAACAGCGAGTGACCCAGTGGCCTGGAGGGCCAGGGGAGTGCCAACGGGGGAGACTTCCACACCCAAACCCTTTTGCCATGACCGTCCCCGTGTGTCAAAGAAAGCTTTCCTCTCAAAGTTAACCCTCTTCCCTACTCTTCTCCCACCACGTGTGACCCCAAAATGCTCTGTGTCCCTCCTCAAGTCCAGCTCTTCCATCTCCACCACCTACTCCCTGTCCTCCTGCAAGCACCCATGCCCCTCCCCCACCAAGAAGTCTACCCCACCCAAGAGTTCCCAACCCTCCCCTAAGCCTTGACCTAAGCCCCCCAAGCCAAAGTCATCACTAAGCCCAACCCAAAAATAAGCTCCAGCCCCCTCCCTAATCCCTGAGGTACCTGCTGCCCCCTTGATGCCCCTACCTGTGGAGGTTACATGGCAGTCAGGAGTCAAGTTAGGGGCACATACAAGTGCATTATGTGCTAGTTACACTTGTTGAACTTGGAATGGCCCCTATGGCTTTCATATTTGTGCATATATATATATATATATATATATATATATATATATATATAGCTAGATATATATATATATATATATATATATATAGCTATATATATATATAAATATATATATATAGATAGATATATATATTAATTAAAAAAAAATCTATATCTATCAGGGCCAACGTGTTGTTGGTTCAAAGGGTACATATTTGTCCTGCTTTTATTTTCTTAGGGAAGTGCTGGTCTTGGCTAATTTTGTTAGTGTGTGATTAAGTTTTGTGTGATTGGTGGCTGTGCTGCAAGTTGTGTCTGGGCAGCATGTGTGCTTGTGTGCAGTGCATTTTTCCACCAATGATGTTGTGTTCCTTTGTGTTTTTGTACTATGTCCGTGAGTGTGTGAGGAGATTCAGATGTCAGATCTGTTGTGATGTGTGTTTGCAGAGTTTGACGTATGCGGCATTGATTGGATATGTGATTGTGTGTGTTTGTTCTCTGGTGTTGGTACATTGTGCTGTATGTATGATTTGCCAAGTGGTGGTGTGTATTGTGGTTGCTTGGCGATACTTTGGTGGTGTTGTGGTTGTGGTGTAGTGGTGTCTTTTGGTGGTGCTGATTGTGTGACTGTGCCGGTGGTGTGTATCTGTGGCTTGGTGTGTGATTAAGCCGTATGTGTGTGTTGCCATAGTGTGAGTACTATGTATGTGTGTGTGCGCATCTGTCTGTGTGTGAGTGTGCGTGTTGGTGTGGGGTTACGTGTGTGTGTGTCGCCCTCGCCACCCATTCCCGATTGGTATGTTGTGTGTGCATAGGTACTTTGACATTTTACAACAGTGACAGGTAAGTGTGTGTACTCACGTTTTCTGTCTTCGTCATCGTCGCTGGTTACGAAATCATTGGGCAAGCAGGAGCAGGGGGAAGACGTGTAGTTCTAGTTCCATGGCAGCTACGGACGGGTATGGATTCCTGAAGGTGAGTGTGTCCTTTTATAATAGTGGTTAGATTTCCATGGTGGTGCGACCGTGGCAGAAAACTTGGCAGTGTTCAGCCTTGTAATATGTCTGAGGAGAACATGGTCTCTGCCGGCCTGCAGGTGGCTACCGTCGACCGTGGTGCCTGACCGCACTGGTGTTGCGGGCTGTGGTTTGGCTGTATTCTGTTTTGAATACTGCAATGGTCTTATTTGGCGGTCCTCTCCTCAGACAGCCAGACTCATAATGAGCCCCATAGTGTTGGTATGTTTTCCAAAAACCCATGATACCCAGATCCATCAATGGAGTTGTGGCTTGGAATGATTTGTAATTGTGTTTTGGTACCGACCACTTGTGCTTAATTTTATAATAAAAGCTGAAGAATAAAGATGAGTTTGTAAGAAAAATATGCATTCTTTAAATGTACCTAGGATCCTGAATTTAGAGGCTGGGTGTTATTCAGACCTCTCTGAATTATGCTTTATAAAAAATGTCAGGAAATTCTGAGGACTTTTTTTCAAAGTGTGTTTTTGTAGACACTGAGTTACAGTTGAAAGCTATACATGTAGAGAGGTACAATAGATAATAAAATGTCCTAGCATCCTGGGTTTCCATGCTTCTTCCAATAAAAACATTCCCACGCATATCTGGTTGGGCCTATCAAATGGGACAGGAAGGACTAAAAAAATGTGAAGAGAGAAAGTTATGTTTATCTAAGATAGACTTTATGGTGGTGGTTGCCTACTGCATTTATCACCAGTGTCAGATGGTACCCAAACAAATCTAAAGATCCCAGACATCTTAAAAACTAGGGACTGGTGGTCTGGCTTTTGTGGATCCCACCAATGTGCCCTATCCAGAATGCTCTGCAAATGTTAAAATATATGCTGAAGAACAGACCGTTGTCATATTCCGCGATAGAACAAATTAGAAGTAACAAAGAGCTGCATAATGCATACCATCCTGCGGTCCCACACTCCCGCAATAAAAATGGTATGCTATGTGGGGGCCTATCACCTTGGACGGAAAAGGCTTCAAGGTCCTTTCGAGAAGGCATTTTGGGGATTTGAGTAGCTGGTTTATTTGGGATTGGGTTCAGCTGTCAGTTAGGGTAACCTACTGTAGGAGGCTGGCCTGGCTTATAGTGGGTACCAGATGGTACTTACACCTTGTGCAGGGCCAGTTCTCCCTTATTAGTAGATTAGTAGTGTTCTAGCAGCTTAGGTTGATAGAGGTAGCTATAGCAGAGCAGCTTAGGCTGAACTAGGAGACATGCAAAGCTCCTACTATACCACTTATATCATATAGCACTATATCATAAGAATCACAATACTCAGAGTTACTAAAAATAAAGGTACTTTATTTTAGTGACAATGTGCCAAAAATATCTCAGAGAATATACTCCCTTAGGAGGTAAGTAAAGTACACAAAATACACACACAAACCAAACTCAGGTAAGTAAACAGTTAGAAAAGTAGTGCAAACACTGTAGAATACAATAGGATGCAATAGGCCTAAGGGCAACACAAACCATATACTAAGAAAGTGGAATGCAAACTACTTAGGAACCCCAGGCCTAGTGTAGTGTGTAGAGGGTCGCTGGGAGTGTTATAAAACACTAAGGGTGTCCAAGATACCCCACCCCAAGACCCTGAAAAGTAGGAGTAAAGTGACCCTACTTCCCCAGAAACACACTAAAGTCGTGATAGGAGATTCTGCAAGGACAACAACTGACTGCAAAGCACTGAAGATGGATTCCTGGATCTGAGGGCCTGCAAAGGAAGGGGACCAAGTCCAAGAGTCACGAAAGTGTCCAGGCGGGGCAGGAGCCCACTAAACCCCAGATGAAAAATGGCTGCCTCCGGGTGGAAGAAGCTGAAGATTCTGCAACAACGAAAGATGCCAGGAACTTCTCCTTTGTACAGAAGATGTCCCATGGCGTGCTGGACGAGGCAGAGTTGTTTCCATGCAGAAAGACCACAAACAAGCCTTACTAGCTGCAAAGGTCGAGGTTGAAGAAAATGGGTGCTGCCCGGGCCCAGGAAGGACAAGGAGGTCCCCCCTTGGAGGAGGAGACAGAGGGGGCGCTCAGCAGCACAGAGAGCCCACGCAGAAGCAGGCAGCATCCGCAGAAGCACTTGAACACTGGTTCAAGAAAACTGAGCACAGCGGTCATCTCAACACTACAAAGGAGGGTCCCACGAAGCTGGTGGTCAACTCAGCGCGTTGAGCAATGCAGGACGGAGTGCTGGGGACCTGGGCTCTGCTGTGCATGAAGGACTCCTTGCAAAAGTGCACAGAAGCCCTGGCAGCTGCAGTTCTCACAGTGCACAGGATTACTGTCTGGCGAGGGGAGGCAAGGACTTACCTCTGCCAAATTTGGACAGATGAACCACTGGACTGTCGGGGTCACTTGGATCTAGCACCTGTGTTCCAGGGACCATGCTCGTCACGATGAGAGGGGGGGACCCAGAAGACCGGTGAAGCAGAAGTTTGGTGCCCGTGGTAGCAGGGGAAGATTCCGTTGACCCACAGGAGATTTCTTCTTGGCTTCCAGTGCAGGGTGAAGGCAGACAGCCCCCAGAGTATGCGCCACCAGGAAACAGTCGAGAAAGCTAGCAGGATTAGGTGCTACAATGTTGCTGGTAGTCTTCTTGCTACTTTGTTGCAGTTTTGCAGGTGTCCTGGAGCAGTCAGCGGTCGATCCTTGGCAGAAGTCAAAGAGGCAGATGTATAGGAACTCTGGTGAGCTCTTGCATTCGTTATCTGACAAGAAACCCACAGGAGTGACCCTAAATAGCCCTCAGAGGAGGATTGGCCACCTAGCCAGGTAAGCGCCTATCAGGGGGTCTCTGACATCACCTGCTGGCACTGGCCACTCAGAGGCCTCCATTGTGCCCTTACACCTCTGCATTCAAGATGGCAGAGGTCTGGGACACACTGGAGGAGCTCTGGGCACCACCCCTGGGGTGGTGATGGACAGGGGAGTGGCCACTCCCCTTTCTTTTGTCCAGTTTCGCGCCAGTAGACTGGTTTATGCAAGGAGGGCATGATCTGTGCTCTTCAAAGCATTCCCAGAGGCCAGGAGAGGCTACTCCTCTCAGGCCCTTAACACCTTTTTTCAAAGGGAGAGGGTGTAACACCCTCTCTCAGAGGAAATCCTTTGTTCTGCCTTCCTGGGACTGGGGTGCCCAGACCCCAGGAGGGCAGAAGCCTGTCTGTGGGTTGGCAGCAGCGGTAGCTGCAGTGAAAACCCCAGAGAGCTAGTTTGGCAGTACCCGGGGTCCATGCTGGAGCCCCGGGGATGCATGGGATTGGCACCCCAATACCAGATTTGGCATGGGGGGACAATTCCATGATCCTGGACATGTTACATGGCCATATTCAGAGTTACCATTGTGAAGCTACATATTTTAACCTATATGTAGTGCACATGTGTAATGGTGTCCCCGTCAATGTTCCCTGTAAGGGCGCGCACACACCCTTCCTTCCCCCACTGCGCAGGCCTCTTTGCGAAGTGCACACGTCACTGCCTGCATCACGCAAGAGAGTGAAACCGTATGTCAGCGCTTCGTTTTAAAAAAGAAACCGCGCGAAAACATGGCCACTCTCTTCGCGGCAGAGCAGGACAATGAACGGAGGTGCAGCCATCCGAGGAGAAATCACTGCACAACGAGGGTCCCAAAAGAAATCAGGTACGTGTAATTAAAGGGCCACGGTGGCACTGCAGGCATCTTCTCTGCAGTGACCCTGTTGTCTGCACTGCTCAACCTTTAAAAGTAAACGTGCTGGTGCCCAAAGCCCTCCACTTAAATATGCGGCTGCTGCAATTGTTTCTTTTTAGGCGTGGTAAGCCGATTGGTAAAAGCAGTCGGTCTTTTGTCGGAAGTCCCCATGTCTCTTCCACATAGGCACGTAAGTAAATGAAACGTACCGGTGCTCAAAGCCCTCCTCTTAAACACGAGGCTGCTGCAATCAAATCAGCCAGCAGTGAATACTGAGGCAGCATAAACCTGAAGCCATCTCGGGCCTCTTCACTCCATTTACAGCCACCCCTCTGCCCCCTCAGCTCACTCCTGCAGCTTTCTACTTTCACCCTTTATGACATACACAGGGAGCTGGTGAAAACATACCCGCGTTGAGTATGTCTGAAAACAAGGAAAAGCAGCCAAAAGTGCAGATATGACAAATAAGTCAAAAAGCTCCAAATGAAACTAGTCAAATGAGCTTAGAAGCCAAGAGCAAAATTAATTGTATTTAAGCTCTGGTTGCAGAAGAACAAGGCCCATATGTACCAAAGCATTTTCCCATTGACTCAGAATGGGTAAAACCCTTTGATACATCTGGCCCCAAATGAGCAAGGGCAAATAGAAATAGCCCCAGAAAATGTGAGCAAATTGCCCAGGCAAAAGAGCTCTGAATGAACTAAAGCAAAAGTTACGGACACACTTGAATCCTTTAGACTGTTTTGAACAATACATATTATACAGAACAAAATTTGACTTTTTAAAAACAACATTCTGTCAACAACGGATATTTTGCATTAATTCATTTCATTTACACGTTTTGATGAAAGAAAGCTTCACGTAATACTTTTGACACGAGGCTGCTGTAATTAAATCTGCCAGCAGTGAATACTGAGGCAGCGTAAACCTGAAGCCATCTCAGGCCTCTTCAATCCATTTACGGCCACCCCCTTCCCCTTCAGCTCACTCCTGCAGCTTTCTACTTTCACCCTTTATGATTCGTTTTCGTTTTTTCCTTCTTCCGTCTTTTCCATGTGTGTCTTTTGCCTGCAGCAAATGCTTGAGGCATAAGAATAAGCCCCGGCCCTCAAAAATAAGTGCTGGTGCAACAAGCACAAATTAAGCACTGGGCAGCAGTCTAGTCATCAGCCTTTGAATCACAGGGGCCAGGCAGTAGTCTGTGCTGATGCTCCTTCTTCACTCTCAGGGCATCACCGCTATTGGCCTCCCAGCAGTTTTTGTTAAAACTATGGCACTCAGCGCCACAGAGTCCAAACTGAATGCAGCAGTGGTTAGACGATATACAGGGCGGTTCTGCCCACGGCGCAGAGTGACTCTCAAGTTCTGGTGGTCTGCTGTGCACTCCTTCTTCAACGATCGGTGGTGGCCTCCGCCTGCAGTCCCTCGGTGGGTGTGACGTTTCAGTGGCTTTCTCTGTATGGGGCTCAGAGCAGCAGCTTTGCTTTTACATATTTCAACCGGGTCACAATCACGCAATCATGCCAGTGAAAGTCACTGTGTTCGGGTGCGTGAGGTGCTCAGATCAGTGCTTGCAAATAAGTGATGGTGCTCAGCACCGGAAACAACCAGCACAAATTAAGCGCTGTGGGGAGGGAAGGAGGAGGGAGCAGAGACAACAAGCACAAATTAAGCTCTGTGGGGAGAGAGAAAAAAAAAAATCCAACAGGGAAAGAGAACAGCTATTTGCCACTCAGAGAACAGTGAAATGTCTCAGGATTATTATTTCAGACAAAAATGTAAATGAAGCACATTGTAACGGTCTGAAACTGGGACTGACATTAAATGCAACATCATCAAACGATTTATTTACATATACATTCAAAATAAAATTGGTATGTTTAATTTCAACAAGAATCATAATGTAATTCAAGAATCTGTAAGGTTGCATCCTTCTACTGTCACCAGCTAACTAACTATACTCAGTATTGATAAATGTATCTGTTTAGGAATGTAGGTGCAGACCTATATACCTATACATGTAGGTGTTATGCATATATATATATATATATCTATATATATATCTATATATATATATATAGATATATATATAGATATATATGTATATATATATATATATATATATCTATATATATATATATATATGTATATATATGTATAGGTGCATATGTTTATGTAGAGACGAGTAAAAATGCAGGTCTGCGCCTACTGGTGTACAACTTTGGTGGATCACGGTATTTTTATGTGGTGGACTCCGAGACCTCCTGAGTGCACACACAGTGTAAAGAAGGGGCGGCTCCTGACACTAGTGCTGATGGCAAAACTGCTGTGGTCAATACAAGTACATTTTTTGAAACAACGATGGGAGCTGTTACTTTGCCTTTTCGGAGCAACCGCGCAGTTACGATTTGTGGTTACTGATACGTAATCAGCGAGGGTCTGCGTGTTTAATTTCAAAAGCTATATAAAAAAAACTTTTTGTAACTTTACTTACAAACTATGGCATAGCCTTACTTTTAGCACAGTTGGCCCCTGCCCCGCCCTTGCAGTGATTAGTTTAAAAACTATTCAGAACCTTTTGGGAAAATGTCAAATGCTGCATCTGCTGAAATGTTTGCCAAACTTTTGGGGAATCAGATGGTGCAGACGGCCAACGTACTGCAGCAGGTTTCCCATCCCAAGAGCTCTTAGTGTTTTAAAAACTAGCCTTAAATAACTCTTGTCTTTCACGCTAATGCACGCTAATGCAGGCAGAAATTAGCTGCACCTTTAAGATCACAATTTTGCACCATATGTCTATAAATGCTGGATTTAATGACACTGTTTTTGGGATGAGTCCAGCGTGGGAATCTAGATAACATTCTATGCTGTGGGTGGAAACAGGGTGTTCAATTATAGCACCAAACTACTAACGCTGAGAATTACAGAATCACCACGAAAATTATGTTTCTTTAAAATAACAGGTTAAAAAGATGGGCTTTTCATTGCTTTGGTTGCTGTAGAAAGCTGGCTCTGTATATACTATATCAATGTGAGATATAGGCCCTCATTACAACCCGGGCGGTAAATCCCGCTTTCCGCCGTGCAGAAGACTTCCAATGTAGCGGAATACCGCTGCCACAAAGGTATAAGTATTACGGCCCACATCTCGGAATACGCCACAATACAGACAACCACACAAGTCCGCCACACCAAAGGTCAGTGATAAACTGGCGATACCAAAACCTACACCGTCACACCAACAGGAATGCGCCCACAGTATCACGAACCACGAATGAAAACGGCGATCTTTCAACCGCAATATTCCTTTGGCGGTACACACTGCTGCGCTTAAAATACACACACATTTACAAAACACAACCACATTGGACAGTTCAAATTACACACACCTGACACACATACACACACACACCCAATCCAATATAAAGCACCCACCCACATCACCCACAAACCCTTACAACCAATATTCTGAAACAAGGCCAGAGAGAGAGATTAGCAAACACAACACCAGCATCCACAGACACACAACACCATCACTCATACAACATCCACGCACCTCAAACAACACACGCCAACACATCCCCTCACACATTACAACAGACAGCACCTCACACATCACCCACACCACATCATGGCACCTCAAAGACACCCCAGGTTCTCTGAGGGGGAGCTCAGGGTCATGGTGGAGGAAATCGGCCGGGTAGAGCCACAGCTATTCGGACCACAGGTGCAGCAGACCTCCATTGCTAAGAAGTTGGAGCTATGGCGGAGAATTGTCGACAGGGTTAACGCAGTGGGACAGCATCCAAGAACACGGGTATGTTCCGTGGTATCCAGACACCAGATTGCTGTACAGAGGTCTAGCAGTGGACCCCCACAACTAACAACATGGGAGGAGCAAGTCTTGGTGATCATGCATCCTGAGGGCCTCGCAGGAGCAGCAGGAGGACTGGACTCTGGTAAGGCAAATCTTTACTACTTCATCCCCCCTGCCCTACTTGCATGCCATCACATACTCCCACCCTCACCCTCACACCCATCACCCCAACAACCCACAGATACCCCACTAACACAACCCACACATCCCCAAATCAAGCCCTGCATGTAACATCAATGCATGGACACCCATCACCAAAGCATGTCCAGTAGAGAGACTCATTCATGCCCCAAAATCACCAATCACACAAGGGCCACAGCAATAATGCAAGTACAGGAGTAGAGGGTAACTCAAACATTGCACAAGATGGCACACACAGATACAATAACTATGCATTTAGACCCCAACAGGACCCATACCCAACGTCACCAGGCAGGAGGTGCCAGACATATCCAGTCCCCCCACAGAAGAGGCCCTCAGTGATGACAGCATCTCTGCACGCCAGGATCAAGATGACCAGCCTGGCCCATCTGGAACCTCTGGACAGTCGGTTCCCCTGACACAGTCACATACCACCACTGAACCTCCCCCCTCAGGAAGCACCACTACAGCACCCACACAGCAGGCCCATCATTCTGTCCCCAGGACACGTCAATCAGCAGTGTGTCCACCACTACAGGGAACCCAGGCAACCCCACTAACACAGGACGATCAGGGACCTGGGGGCAGTGGCAGTGGGCACACGGTTCAGGGGAAAGAGGCACAGGATAACAGGGAAGCTGGGAGGAATGCTGTGCGACAGGTGGAGGACAGGCCCAGGGAACCCACTCTCCACAAGGCACTCTCCAACATCATGGGAGCTTACCACCATTCCCAGGAGACCATGGGCACGGTAATGGCCAAGTTTTAGGAGACCCAACGGCTGCAGGAGGAACACTTCCTGGGGATCAGGGAGGACTTAAAGTCCATCAACACCACCCTGGTCACCATTGCAGGGATGCTGGTAGACTTTCTCAACACCAGGAGGGAAACAGTGGCACACCAACGGGCCCCTGACACTAGCCTGGACGATGAACAACCCTCCACCTCTGCTGGTGCTAGTGGACAGGAGGCACTGCCACAGGAACAACAGACCACCAATACCCCACCCCCTGCAGATGGAGAACCACCCCGCAAACGGTCCCTGAGATCCAGGAACAAGACAGAGAACATTGCCAAGACCCCCACCAGGAAATAAGACCCCCTGAATGTCACCCTTGCATCCCACTTTGTCACGCTGTCCACCTTAAACTGCCATTGCTCCACTTCCTATGCCCCATTGGACAATGCACCTGTGAAACAAATAGACTGGACTCTGCCATGGACATTCCTCCACCATCACCCCAGCCCATTTCACACACACACCTCCACTTACTTGCACAGAAATAAACACACTTGAATCACAAAACAATCTGGAGTGTGTCTGTGCTTTCACTAATGTGTAATTGCAAAACCTCTGGAATATAGCAATGTCAATGTACTTGTTCACATACCAATATAACACAGCTATAGGCCAGCAGTAAACATAGCAGAGGGCAGAAAGTGGGACCCAGATCTGTGAAATGGAAAGGCAAAGTAACAAGTCAGGGTCCATGCACTGAATGAAAATGACAGACTTATGCTAGCTCGAAGAATAGTATGAGATGTGGGAAGCAGTTACATCTTCTTACCTGTGCCTCACTGGAAGTATTGCATGATGATGTTGTTTCGGTTGTCGACATCTTCTTCTTCTGCCTCCGCTTCTTCACTGTCCACAGGCTCCACAGCTGCCACAAGACCACCATCTGGTCCATCCTCCTGCAGAAAAGGCACCTGGTGTCCCAAAGCCAGGTTGTGCAGCATACAGCATGCCACGATTATCTGGCACACCTTCTTCGGTGAGTGATATAGGGAGCCACCTGTCAGATGGAGGCACCGGAATATGGCCTTCAGGAGGCCGAAGGTGTGTTCTATAATCCTCCTAGTTCGCCCGTGTACCTCATCGTAGGATTCCTCTGCCCTTGTCCTGGGATTCCTCACTGGGGTCAGTAGCCATGACAGGTTGGGGTAACCAGAGTCACCTGCAAATGTCGAGGGACAACTGTTAGACACACACTAAACCTTAGGGACAACCCCATACCCAGACACCTATGTCAGCTGTGTTGGGACCTTGGCCTCACCTATTAGCCACACACAGTGCCTCAGGAGTTTCCCCATCACATAAGGGATGCTGCTATTCCTCAAAATGTAAGCGTCATGCACAGAGCCAGGATGCTTGGCATTCACATTGGAGATGTACTGGTCTGCCAAACACACTATCTGCACATTCATCGAATGGTAGCTTTCCCGGTTTCTGTACACCTGTTCATTCCTGCGGGGGGGGAGCAAATGCCACATGTGTACCATCAATGGCAACAATGATGTTGAGGATATGTCCCAGGGCATAGAAGTCACCTTTCACTGTGGGCAAATCCTCCACCTGAGGGAAAACGATGTAGCTGCGCATCTGTTTCAGCAGGGCAGATAACACTCTGGACAACACGTTAGAGAACATAGGCTGGGACATCCCTGATGCCATGGCCACTGTTGTTTGAAAAGACCCACTGGTCAGGAAATGGAGTACAGACAGAACCTGCACTAGAGGGGGGATTCCTGTGGGATGGCGGATAGCTGAAATCAGGTCTGGCTCCAACTGGGCACACAGTTCCAGGATTGTTGCTCAATCAAGACTGTATATGATAATGATGTGTCTCTCTTCCTTTGTCGACAGGTCCACCAGGGGTCTGTACACCGGAGGATGCCGCCATCTCACCACCTGCCACAGCAGGCGTGCCCTATGGAGGAGAATAGCGAGCAGAGGGTCATCCAACACTATGTTATTTGCTAAAACGTTGGAAAATCGCAATGTGCCGGTATCTGTCTGTATTCCAGGCCTAGATAGGTGTGACGCAGTTTTTTTCCATCCTATGTGCCCCCCTGAATGGCGGCTGCCTGACCTGTATGGTGGGACAAGGGGAAATGAGGTAACTGCGCTGGCGTTGTACACCGTCGGGGTGGGCTGTCGAAGACCGCAGCGCAATTCAGCATTGGTTAACATTGGGCCCTATGGGTCACAGGAGCCAATGGCGATGTACGCCGGCGGTGACAGTACGCACCGCCGGGGACGTGACCGCCATTTTCTTACTGTTCACTCACTTGATACCTGACCTTCAACAGGAGAGGACCTACAGTGCAAGTGCTGCTGTGACCAGTGTCTGGAAGCGACAATGGCTACAGTGTCTGGGGAAAGGGCCCCTGCCTTCACTTCGGAAGAGTTGGAGAAACTGGTAGATGGGGTCCTCCCCGGTACACACAACTGTACGGTCCTCCAGACAAACAGGTGAGTATAATGTGAGCACGGTGGATGGCACATGAGTGTATGGAGTGTCGTGGATGGAAGAGGGTGGGGAGGGGGACAGGCCAGCATGTCAGGATTGTGTGTGTATGTATGGCAGGGCCAGTGTGGGAGGTGTTTGACAATGCGTGAGATGAAATGTACAGGCTAGAAACACCCATTTTTACTTCACTTTTCCTCTAGGTCAGCGCCCACCAGAAGAAGGGTATTTGGCGTGCCATCGCCAAGGACGTCTGGACCCTGGGGGTATACCATAGACAGAGCACCCACTGCCGTAAAAGATGGGAGGACCTGCGCCGCTGGAGCAAGAAGACGGCGGAGGCCCAGCTAGGGATGGCCTCTCAATGTGGAAGGGGTGCCTGTCGCACCATGACCCCCCCTGATGTACCGAATCCTGGCAGTGGCCTATCTGGAGTTGGATGGGCGCTTGAGGGCATCACAGCAGCCATAAGGGGGTGAGTACACTCTAATTCAGCAGACTCTGCGCGCATTACAAGGTGTCTGGGTGGAGGAGGTGGGCTGTGGGTTCCCCTAGGCCAGGGCGAACTTGGTAGGCAAGGTCCCTTGTTAGGCAGGCTCTGTGGCACCCCAACCCCACTACTGGTAATAGCCATCTACACCTAGTCAGGCTCCTGTGACTTCCAGGTGTGCAGCAATTGGGCTTAGGCCTCATCCCCCATGGGCATGTGAATTTGCTAGGAACTGTTAGTGTATAGCTTAGTGCAGATGGCTGCTCCCTGTGTGTTGTGTCTGCCAACGGTAATGGTGTTGCATGCACTGAACATGTGTTTCTTCTGTCTTTCCCCCCCTTTTCGTTTTGTCTCCCTTGCGTGCAATAGCATCATCTGGCGAAGGAGCAGTGTCACCGGAGCAGGAGGGAGCTGCAACCCACTTGGCCCTGGAGGGTGAATTAACGGAGTCTGAAGCCACCAGTGGAACGGAGGGCGAGGGGTGCTCCACGACGGGGACAGGAGCATACACCAGCAACAGGGATGCCTCCTCTGATGGGAGCTCCCTTGCGGTGGTGGGCACCTCTGTGCCCACCGCATCAACAGGTACAGTCGCCACCCCCCCCTACCAGCACCGCCCTCCCAGCAGCCCCTCAGCGTGTGTCCCATGCCCGCTCACCCAGGAGGGTGGGCATCTCCTTCGCCCCAGGCACCTCAGGCCCTGCCCCAGTCAGACCTGCTGCCCTCAGTGAGGAGGCTATTGACCTCCTGAGATCCCTCACTGTTGGGCAATCTACCATTTTGAATGCCATCCAGGGTGTTGAGAGGCATTTGCAACAAGCAAATGCATACCTGGAGGGCATTCATTCTGGGGGGCTGGTCCAACAGAGAGCATTTCAGGCTCTGGCCTCAGCACTGATGGCAGCCATTGTCCCTGTGTCCAGCCTCCCCCCTCCAACTTCCTCCATCAAGACTCAATCCCCTGTACCTCAGCCTATCCCAAGCACACCATCAGACCAGCATGCACACTCATCAACACACAAGAGTGGACATGGCAAACATAAGCACCACACAGCCCACAAGCACTCACACAAGCACCATCCCCATGCAGACACAGCAGCATCCACTGCCTCCACTGTGTCCCCCTCCTTCATGTCCTCCTCCTCTCTCCCTGTCTCGTCTCAACTCACACCTGCATGCACTACATCCTCAGCCACTACCTCCATCACCAGCACGCCCATCACCGCACACCGCTCACGTGCAATCACCACCCCCACTACCATGCACACATCCCCAGTGTCCTCTCCCAGTGTGTCTGTGAGCCCTCCTCCCAAAGTACACAAACGCAGGCACACACACCCCCAACAGCCATCCCCCTCACTATAGCCTCCGGCCCATGCACCTTCACCCAAATTCAGAAAAGGTACACCTCCTACAACCACTACCTCTTCCTCCACTCCCAAACCCCCTCCATCTTCCCGTCCCAGTGTGTCTAAAAGACTTTTCCTGGCAAACTTTGACCTCTTCCCTTCACCTCCCATCCCCGGCCTTCCCCTAGGGCCAGGCTTTCCAGGTCCCAGCCCAGCACCTCAGCCACCTAATCCCCAGGCTGCCAGTGTGTCACCTTGCGAGCCCAAGGACATTCTGCCACCTGCCAAGGTGAAGAAGGTGCCCACATCCCGGAGGGAGAAGCCGCACCTACCAGCCACCAAGGGCTCTGCCAAAACAAAAGGGGACAGTGGCAAGACACCTGCGGCACCATCAAAGGTGGGGAAGGGACAAAAGCAGAAGAGCAGGTCTGGGCACGGTGGCACCGACAGAGGGACTTGTGTCACCCCTTCTGTCAACGACTACACCAACCTGTACGGCGGCAAACACCACAACCAGCACTGCCACCAGCACTGCCACCTGCACTGCCACCAGCACCGACACCTGCACCACCACCAGCACCACCACCTGCACAGCCACCTGCATGCCACCTGCACGTCTGCAGCCTCAGCAACAGTCCCCAGCATCTTCCCCAGTGGGCAGCTGTCCGAGGCTGCGGGAGACGTGCTGCTGTGTCCCTGAACAGGTGCTGACACATGCACCACTGCCAGCACCTCCGCCACCGACACCGCCGCAAGCACCGTCACCAGCCCCGCAACGTGCTCGGACAGTGGCACCACTGCTGACATGGCTACCATCCCCAGTGGTCAGCCGTCCGAGGCTGGAGGAGACTTCCTGGACCCTGCCCAGCTTCCATGAGGCATGACTTTCATCACTGTTTGCAACTGCAGGTAGAAGGCGAAGCCGCCGCAGGGTGGGGTATGTCTCTGCCTCCATGGCGTATCATGCTAACTGTTGCTGACAATCTCGTGGCACACACACCCAGGTGAGGGAATGGGACTGGCCACACTGCATGTGGAGCACTCTGGGCACAATGCCCCGTCCAGAACCAGTGGAGAATCACATCCACTACCTCAATCCTTGGAAGGATGAAGCACTCTGGGCACAATGCCCCCTCCAGAACCAGTGGAGAATCACATCCACTACCTCAGTCCTTGGCAGGATGAAGCACTCTGGGCACAAGGCCCCCTCCAGAACCAGTGGAGACTGTTATCCACTTGAGAGACTGTGGCTTTGCACCCCCCAGGATAAAGCAGCGAGCAATCCACCCACTGGTAAGACTTGAGAGAATGTGGCTTTGCACTCCCCAGGATAAAGCAGTGGGCAAACCTCCCACTGGAAAGCCTTGAGAGACTGTGGCTTTGCACTCCACAGGATAAAGCAGTGGGCAAACCACTCACTGGAAAGACTTGAGAGACTGTGGCTTTGCACTCCCTAGGATTCAGCAATGGGCTTAGAGCCCCCTCGTGCAGCAGTGGCGTTGTGCGTTCATCCGGCTGAGGTGCCCCCCTCCCCTTGCCCCTGAGGTGCATGTTTATTTTATATCTGATGCCCCTGCAGTGTTCTCTCCGTTTCGAGTCAGGTATCTTGTGTGGGCTTCGCCCATGCATTTTGGGACCACTGGTCCACAGACAATGATTGGCTCACTATCCTGACGTGTGTAGTTGGTGTACATATTTGTATATTCTGATTTTTGAACTTTCACTATCTGATTTTTATTGATTACACTCGTTACAATCATATACTTTTGTCCTTGCATTCTTCCAGGGGGTGGGGGGGTGTATACCTAATGTTGCTGGACGTATTTGTGTCTATGGTGTTGTGAGTGAGGGTGTGGGTGGGGGTATTGCGTGTTGCGTGTGTGTGTCACTCTCTTTTCCCTCTTCTCCTCCCCTGTGTTGTAGGTGCAGTACTCACCGTGGTCGTCAACGGCGTCTGTCCTGCTCCCGATAGAGCAGGAGGAAGACCAGCATGGGCAGTACGTGTAACTCAGGCTCCATGGTGTCTTGGTTCCTCGTTGGGTGTCGAGAGGTGAGTGGTTTCCCTTCTGTATACTGTTTCTGCCGTGCTTTTGATAGCGTTGGTTCCGCCCTGGAAAAGGTGGCGGATAGGCCTGTTGTTATACAGTGGGCGGTACTTTGTCCTCCGCCTGTCTGTTGGCGGTTATCGCCGCAGTGTTTTTTTTCTACTGCCGTGGCGGTCAGAGTGTTAAAGTGGCTGTCTATGTTGGCGGTTTCCGCCGTGGTCATGATTCCATTTTTTTTCCGCAGGTCTGTTGCCGGTATTACCGCTGCTTTACCACCGTCCGCCAGGGTTGTAATGAGGGCCACAGTGTGCACAGAGTCTAGGGGTTCCCCAGTGGCTTGACAGAGGCAATAAGAGATAATACTAATGCTCTATTTGTGAAAGTGTAGGCAGTGTAACGCGGGATGCCAGAGCCTTTCAGGCTCACCGCCAAGTATTACTCTTCCTGTGGTGGTGCTGGTGGTGGGGGTGGGGGGTGGGGGGGCGATGTGAAGCACCTCCACCCAGGACAGGCTTTGTTTCTGACCACAGAGTGCACAAAGGCACTCACCCCATGTGGTCCGAAATTCGTCTGAAAGTGGTAGGCTGGCACAGACCGGTCAGTCTCACACTAGCAGTTGGGCTAGCATACAGGGGGCATCTCTAAGATGCCCTCTGTGAGCATTTTTCAATAAATCCCACATTGGCATCAGTGTGGGTTTATTGTGCTGAGGAGTTTGATACCAAACTTCCCAGTATTCAGTGAAGCCATTATGGTGCTGTTGAGGTCGTAATGACAAACTCCCAGACCATATACTCAATATGGCTACACTCCACTTACAATGTCTAAGAATGGACTTAGACACTGTAGGGACATATTGCTCATGCAGCTATGCCCTCACCTGTGGTATAGTGTACCCTGTCTTAGGGCTGTAAGGCCTGCTAGAGTGGTGCCTTACCAATGCCACAGGCAGTGGTTTGTAGGCATGGCACCCTGAGAGGGGTGTCATATTGACATAGCCTTTTTCTCCCCACCAGCACACACAAGCTGCAAAGCAGTGTGCATGTGCTGAGTGAGGGGTACCTAGGGTGGCATAATACATGCTACAGCCCTTAGAGAACTTCCCTAGCCACAGGGCCTTTGGTACCATGGGTACCTTTTACAAGGGACTTAACTGTGTGCCAGGGCTGTGTCAATTGTGGGAACAAAGGTACAGTTTTAGGGAAAGAACACTGGTGCTGGGGCCTGGTTAGCAGGGTCCCAGCACACTTTCAAAGTTGGCATCAACACTAGGCAAAAAGTGGGGGTAACCATGCCAACAGTGGCATTTTCCTACAGTTCCCACAAACGAATGCATCGAAGGTCTAACGCACAATGTAGGTTTCTAAACGGATAATAATATGGAACCAGAGTTCGTATAAACTGAAACCCCAGGTAACAATTCAATTGCTCTAGAACTGTCATGCATAATGTTTTTGTAATTCCTATAACCTATGCTAAATATCTTCTTCCCAAATACAGACGGTCAACATTTGGATTTGAATGGGCAGGCGTGAGTACCAAGGAAGGCCAGGTAATTCTGTAGACGTTCCAGGTGGGATTAAGGGTCTCTAGATAAATCACGTTCATGATCCACACTTTTGCTTTTATTACAGGTTTGTCGGACCAAGCAAGTTATAGATTTGAATGGGCCGACATGCGTAGAAGCATAAGGACCAGGTAATTATTTGGTAGGTCCCCCATCTGGGTCACCTGGCACATTATAATTTGACAACACGCTGTAACCAACTGTTAACCGTCTTTTTCTTTTGTTGCAAGCATCTCAGACAGTACTGATCGTAGATGAGGACAGGGCAGACCAGAGTAGCAGCCAAAAGAGTTGGTTATTATTTGCTATTTTTTTCCTTGTGGTGCATCTGAGACATAGAAACGATCAGGTACGTTAACCATTTTTTCTTCTTTTGCAGGCATCTTAGACCCTGCTTCACATGAATTTGAACAGGCACATGTGAGTAGAAGCAGAAATACAAGGTAATCATTTAGCAGATGTTTATTGTGGTGCACCTAGTAGAGTAGATTATGACAACCTCCTTTAATCAACTTTTCCTCTGTTGCACGCATCTCAGACAGCACTACTCAAAGATTACAAAAGGCGCATGTGAGTAGAAGCCGAAAGATAAGGTAAATATTTGGTAGATTTCACTTGTGATGCACCCAGTACATTATAATATTACAATATTCGTCAACCCTTTTTTTTGTGTTCTTTTGCAGGCTTCTTAGACAGCGCTAATCATAGGTTAGAAAAGGCAGACGTGCCTACAAGCGGAAAGACCAGGTCATTATTTAGTAGTTTTTCCTTGTAGTACATCTGAAACATTGGAACAGAGGAATGTGCTGTAACCATTTTTTTCTTCTATGGCAGACATCTTAGACAGTGTTACATCTACAGGCAGGTGTGAGAACAAACAGAAAAACCCAGGTAATTACTTGCTACATTTTCCAAGAGATAGCTCAAATTTGTCTAGTAGATTGCATTCATAGCATAAGAACCAATTTTTAATAATGTTCCTCACTTTAAATAATGTTCCTCCTTTTTTGCAGGCTTTGCGGCATAGTAGGCTTAGACCAAAATGTTCAAGCTCAAAGCTGTGACTTCTGCAGAGAGCAGTGCTTCACCACAAAGGAAGAAATGCTGTCTTGTGTTCAAAGAACAATGGCTGAAAAAATTGCGGAGACTGAGACACAGAAGTCACAGAGCAAGGTTTGCGTACAATTGGGAGAGCTATTTCTATACAATCCAGAAGTAGGCCTGATTTGCAAAGTATGTGCAGAATCCAAGATCGCAGGGGACTTTTCTACTGGGAATAAATGGAGTGATGGCTGGAAGCTGGACTACTTGAAACGCCATCTATGTAGCAAAGTTCATGAATCAGCTTTGATGACCCTAAGAAATAAAAGTACTGCTGCCAGGCTGGGTTTTGGAGTGCCCACCATGCTGACGGAAACCGCCAGAGACAGAGCAAACAGACTAGAAGTGGTTGAACGCCAAAGATCCCTGCCTGAGGAGATAAAGATTCTCATCAACAATGTGCTGCTAGCAGTCAAAATGAACACTTCAATGTTATCTGTTCAAGACATCCATGACCACGTTGCATTGTATGTGAAGATACCAGACAGCTGGAGGAGCAAGAGCTGTGCCTTTGAGTTTTGGGAGGCCATCAACAGCGTGATACTCTCTGACTTCATGGCAGAACTTCGCAGTGCTCGGTATCACACATTGATAATTGATGAGAGCACAGATATTTCAGTTACAAAAATGCTCATCCTCTACTTCAAGTTCCGATCTATAACATCAACAGAGCAAAAACAGTGTTTGGGGGAATTGTAACTCTGAGTACATCCAATGCGGAGGCTATCACTATAGCTGTAAAAGAGTTCTACACTGCCAATAAACTGGACCTTATGAAAATGGTCATGTTTACATAGGCTGGTGCATCAGTAATGCTGGGAAAGAACAATGGTGTTGCTACCCGCCTCAAACAGTCCATTCCCCATCTAGTTGAGCAGCATGGTGTTGCGCACAGAGAAGATTTGGGAGCTGATGATGCCTGGAAAAAAGTGCAGATGATCAGGGAAATGGAAACATTACTGAGGACTGTCTACACTGTGTTCTCCCGCTCCCCTGTAAGGAAGTCCAAGCTGGACGAAATTGCTTTGGTCACTGAATGTGAAGCAGTCTCATTTCGGCCACTCAGTGAAGTGCAGTGGCTTTCAAGGCATTTTGCTGTTGGTGCACTCTTGCGTAATTATGAGGTTGCTCTCAAATACTTTGATCATGAAAGAGTTGAGAATGATCCTATTGCTAAATATTGCTACAAAAAAACTATCTGACCCAAACTACCATATTTCCTTTGCAGCACATAATGACATTCTGGGTGAACTTGCATCTTTGTACAAGTTGTTTCAGAAAAGCACTTTGACTACTGTTGAAGCTGTACAGTATGCAAGAGCAAAAATTGGTCAGATAAAGGAACAGTACTTGGGCGACACTGTCTTTTGGAGCAACACAGTAAGAGATCTGATGGCTTTGTATAGAGAAGACCGAGAGTATGATAGCGAGCCGATGTTATCTTTCATTAAACTTCTTTGTGAGCACATGGAAAGAAGGTTCCAGAAGATGAACTAAAGGAATGGACAAGTTTTGATTTCCATGCAGTAGCAACACAATCACAGTTTGATTTTGGGACTGAGAATGTAGAAAGACTTTTTGAAACGTATAAGAAGGTCTTGGTCCTGGGTGATTGTATTGCTGAACAACATCAGCAGGTGTATCACAGAGACTATAAATATGTGGTGGCAGAACATGTAAAAGGCGGATTGTTTAGGACCTTTCAAGACATGCGGAATTTCACTTTGCGGAATGCTGCACAGTATAGTGTTGTATCTCAGCTTGTTGATGTCTGCACAACTTTTCAGGCTTCAAGTGCAGACTGTGAATGAGGATTCAGCCTCATGAACGCAATCAAGTCTAAATTAAGAAACAGACTAGAGGAGAGTCACCTAGATATGCTGATGAGGACAAAGGCCTACCTCTCAAACGGGAAAGTTTACTTAGATCGAGTTTACCAGCACTGGAAGAATGGCAAGGACCGGCGAGAGAAGCAAACATGTCATGTATCTAGTGTCGGCACCAGACTTGTCTAAACTCTGATGCGGCTACAGTCCATATGTGGCTTGGGTAAGAACATTTCTCAGCCGATCTCTTTGCAGGAGCCTCATGGCATTTATCAGTAGTGTGTTCATCAAAGTGTAGATGTTAACTAATTGTACAACGTGCACTGTTTGATTTGCATAGCCCTCTGTGGCACACTGAGAGTATTCATTAAAGTTTCATAATGGTTCAACCACCTGATTTCTGTTTGGGGGGTGTGGGTGGCACTCAACAGGCCATGTCCTTGGGGTGTGCCACTAGGTCACAAAATTGCCTTAATGCCCTATTACATGGAGCGATGTTTATACAAATATCGCTTTTTTTCTTGAGTGGTAAAACAAAGCTATGGAGAGGAAAATGCCAAAGATCTTGGTAGTTATGCGCTGCACTCGCGTGAATGGTCAATTTCTTGGCGCACACATCCTTGGTTGCAGCGCACAGATACCTTACACTGCCGCACACAGTGGAAATAATTATAGGGAACATTGGTCCCCGCACTCACAAAGTCTGGGGAAATTGCCCTGAACTATGTGGGGGTACCTTGGCTAGTGCCAGGGTGCCCTCACACTTAGTAACTCTGCACCTAACCTTTACTAAGTGAGTGTTAGGCATATAGGTGACTTATAAGTTACTTCAGTGCAGTGTAAAATGGCTATGAAATAACGTGGACGTTATTTCACTGAGACTGCAGTGGCAGAGCTGTGTGAGAATTGTCTGAGCTCCCTATGGGTGGCAAAAGAAATGCTGCAGCCAATAGGGATCTCCTGGAACCCCAATACCCTGGGTACCTAGGTACCATATACTAGGGAATTATAAGGGTGTTCCAGTGTGCCAATTAGAATTGGTGAAAATGGTCACTAGCATACAGTGACAATTTTAAAGACTGAGAGGGCATAAGCACTGAGGTTCTGGTTAGCAGAGCCTCAGTGACACAGTTAGGCACCACACAGGGAACATATTCAGGCTACAACCTATGAGCACTGGGGCCCTGCCAAGCAGGGTACCAGTGAGACATATAAAACACACTGACAAATAGGGTTTTCACTATGAGCACTGGAGTCCTGGCTAGCAGGATCCCAGTGAGACAGTAAAAAAAACCCTGACATATACTCACAAACAGTCCAAAAGTGGGGGTAACATGGCTAGAAAGAGGCTACCTACCTACACCTAACAAAGCCAGAAAATCCTAAAACCTTGACGCTCAGAGGAGCCCTGCGTGGTGTAGCTTGCATGGATGCTATTACTTCTTTTTACCAAGAATTGTCTCAAAACAGCAAACTTTGCTTCACAAAACAGAATCGCCTCATATTTAAGCGACGGAGCGTTCCAGAATCTATGGGGAACACGAAAAGTCAAATTTTTCAGACATAGACATAGTTGGTAGGATCCCCTGAGTGTCAGCTTTGTAAGCATTCCCCAATGAAACTGAGAAAAAGTTGTCTTGTAAGCATAGTTTTGGGCATTCTGATTATGAAAATGATCAGTGAACCATGCATGTAAAACCGCTAGGAACTTTTACAGGTCTCTAGATTTCAGAAATGTCCTGAGTTTGGTAGGGTTCTGTGGTGCTGGATGACTCCAGGCTCAAACAGTGCAGCATTCCCCCCATCTACATCTACACCAGGGGTCTTCAAAATGGGGAGCGGGCTCCTAGGTCGGGAATAAAGTGACCCCGGGGGCAGGCTCTGGCCAAAAGAACCATGGTGCTTATAACAAGCTCTGTTTTAAGCTGAAAAAAATGAGCAGCAGTAAACCACACTCTAAGGGGCCCTCACTAACACGTGTTGTCGTTTATATCCAGACAAGGGCGTATGTATGAAAAGGGAAAGAACGCCAGATACTCTTCAAAACCCCCACCTGCACTTCTCATAATCACACTGTGGATACTTTTACATGTTGGAAAGGTCTGCCTGACCAGAATGGCAGATTCAGCATAATTTATTTGATTCCATGTTTATAAAAGTAACAGAATTAAACTGCAATGTTTAAGTAAGTATAGACACATTTAAACATTGCCAATTTAATAGAATCAGTGTGAAAACTTTGGAGGGGGCGCGGCATTGAAAAGTTTTAAAACGACTGATCTGCACTAACGTCACATACCCACAGTTTTGGCCCATTTCTGTATCATATAAAAGGGCTACCCACACAGATGAGACACTTTTTCGATCAGTAGAATGGTATGAATGCTCGGTGGTTGTGCTTTTTGATACTGAAGTATGCAAAAAGATGGAGTTAATTTCAGCCACTGGTAATTACTTAAGGCCGAATTCCAGATCATCGCTACTTTGCACACCATGCCACCTCCCTTTGGACCCAATCATATGCAAATCAGTCTTTACCCTGCTCCAATGGGAACATTCTTCCCCAAACAGTCGGGCCCCTCCTAAACCAGAATACAAGCAATCAAGGGCTGTTTTTGTGCTCATCAGGAAGGAAGGCTTGATTCCAGTGGCACAGTGAGCCCGAGACCTACGTCTGGGCATATTCTTCCCACTTAGGGCAACAGAGTGAAGTATGCATAAAAGTGATGCATGGAAAGGCTTGAATTAATCTCAGCCATGTGTGACTACTCTCCTCTAGGCCACAGCCCAGACCATTGTTACTTTCCACACCATGCCACTTCAGTTTGGACCCAGCCTTAGTCAAATCAGTCTTGATCCTGCTTCAATGGGAACACTCCTGTCCAAACTGCCAGGTCAGGTCCTCCCTGAAAGGGAATACATACAACTGAGGAATGGTTTTGTGCTTAATATGGCTCTTCAGCTAGGTGGAGCTTTGATTCCAGTAACACAGTGTTCACTTAACCCTCATCATGGCATACCCATCCCACTTAGGGCGATGCAATAAAGTATACCAAAAAATGATGGATGGAATGCTTGCATTAATCTCAGCATATTTCTGGTTCTATTGATTGAATTTCTGTAATTCTGGTATCAGTTAATTGATTACATGTACTCTATGTTTCTAAATTGGTTTGGGGTTTTTCTTGTGTTGTGTTTTCATATTATTACTGTTTGTGTACTTCATAAATACTTTACACAATGCCTCTAAGTTAAATCTGATTCCATTTGTGGAGGTTAATTTAATAACTTTTGTAGTTCAACCTGACAGGAATTGTGCTATTTGCCTGAGTGGGACTGCCAGTCCCCCTCAATCAGTAACCCAATTTCTTACAAATGCAGGGCTGCTTAGCTGAGCACATTCTGCTGGTAGTTCAACAAACCATTGTAGTCCTGTATTTCATAAGCATGAGTTAATATCCTTAATTAATCATATACAACTCCAACGAAAAATATGCTTTCCTGAAACATTATAAAAGAAAGCGCTATTTGGAGATGAGCCAGACCTCTTACTAGCAGATTTTTGTGCTTCAAGACCTTTGAGATGTGTTGCTCTTCCCTAAGAGTTCTTTGAGCTTTTCTTTGGAAGTCTGACCTGATGTCAGTCTGTTGTGAATTTACTAAATTCCCTAACTACCTTTCCAGTGATTAAACTATATTTTGAATAAACCCAGGAGGTTGTTAACTTTTGAATTTTGTTGTGTGAAGTTGTTAGAAATGGGTCTCTAGATGGCAGTCGGTTTGCACCCTGTCCAAGTAGGAACCCTCACTCTAGTCAGGATAAGGTAAGATACCTGCTGAGATAACCCCTACTCACCCCCTTGGTAGCCTGGCACGAGCAGTCGAGCTTATCTCAGAAGCAATCTGTTCAGCATTTGTACATTACACCGAGTAACACAGTGAAAACACTACAAAAGGATAGCACACCAGTTTTAGAAAAATAGCCAATATTTATCTATATAATACACACCAAATATGATAAAAATCCACCACACTAATAAATATATTCATTTTGTAAGATTTACAAAAAAATATGGTACCTTGAAGTCAATAGCTCCACCTGGGGCTATAATGGTGTCGTAAATAACGAAACCAACAGTTCAGGCCGACCGTGGCGTAGCGGGCCAATTACAGTGTTGGGAAGACCGCAAACAGTACCTTTGGAATTGCAGGGCGTCGTTATCCTCGCGGTGAGCGCAGGAGAGCGTCGTCAATGGCGTTGCGGTGTTGATTACAGAGTCGGTGCTAGACTAGTCGGACCCTTGAAGTCACATGCATTGCAGATCGAACTCTGGGCTGATGAAGTCAGAAGTGCTGGTGTGGATGTCATCAGGGCTACAGTGCAAAGCGGGACAATGCGACGTGTGGTGCCCTCAGGTCATGGAGCAGGCAACAGCTCAGTGATGGCATCCAGTGGTGTTGGTGAGACCAGAGCTACGAGTGAAGTGGGGGTGGTGCGACGTGCGGTGTCACCAGGTCATGCTGGAGGCAGCGGCGATGTCGTTGCTGAAGTGATGCTGTCAATAGGTCCAAGCCGGCAGTACGGGACAGGATGGTGCTTCGTGACCCTCATGAGTGGTGTTGACAAGCCACGGTGCAGCCAGGGATGCCTGGTGACGACACTGGAGTTGACTGTGGACCAGGGCTGCCGTGCAGGTTGGGACGGTGCTTCGTGTACCTCACAAGCAGTGTCCACAGGCCACGGTGCAGGCAGCGCGCCGGCGTCAGCAGGAGCGTCGTCGTCGGGGATTCCCAGGCTGCGGTGAGAGCAGGCGATGCCAGGGATGTGCAGGGCCCACAGGTCGCAGTACGAGCTGCAGCTCAGTGAAGTCATCCGATGACGGCGTCGGTGAGACCAGGGTCAAGGTACGAAATGGGGCAGTGTGGCTCCATGTGGCGTTGGAAGGTCACGGTGCAGGCCAGCGGCGTCGTTGGTGGCGTTGAAGTGTTTTTTCTTCTTGAACAGCACAAAACACACAGTTCCCAGTGCTGTAGGCATATGAACCTGAAGTCTTTGGTGTCCCTGAGACTTCCAACAGGAGGCAAGCTCTACTCCAAGCCCTTGGAGAACTCTCTCAAGCAGGATACACAGCAAAGTTCACCCTTTGCTCTCTTTTAAAGCAGAAGCAGCAACTGCAGGCCAACCCAGCAAAGCAACACAGCAAAGGGGCAGTATTCCTCCCCCACCTCTTCTCTTTGGCAGAGGTTCCTCTTGATCCAGAAAGTTTCCAAAAGTCTGGGGTTTTGGGTCCACTACTTATATCCCTTTCTGCCTTTGAAGAAGGCATACTTCAAAGGAAAGTCTACGTTGTTTACAAGATCTTGCCAGGCCCAGGGCTGGCCCCAGACACACTCAAGAGGGTGGGAAACTGCATTGTGTGAGGGCTGGCAGAGCCCTTTCAGGTGTAAGTTACCACTCCTCCCTCCATTCTAGCCCAGAAGGCCCATCAGGATCTGCAGGCTAAACCCCAGCTCCCTTTGTGTCACTCTCTAGAGGGAATTCACAACAGCACAACTGTCAGTCTGACCCAGACATGGAATGCACAAGTAGGCAGAGGCACAGAATGGTTTAAGCCACAAAATGCCCACTTTCTAAAAGTGGCATTTTCAAGCAAACAATTTAATAAACAACTTTACCAAAAGATGTATTTTTAAATTGTGAGTTCAGTTACCCCAAACTCTACCTCTCTATCTGCTCTCAAAGGGACACTGCACTCTATTGATAATTAAAGGCAGCCTGAGAGAGATAGACCTTGCAACAGTGAAAAACGAATTTGGCAGTATTTCACTGTTAGGACATGTAAAACACACCAGTACATGTCCCGCCTTTAACGTACGCTGCACCCTGCCCTTGGGGCTACCTAGGGCCTACACTAGAGGTGCCTTACATGTAGTAAAAGGGAAGGTGTGGGCCTGGCATGTGGGTACCCTTGCCAGGTCGAATTGGCAGTTTTAAACTGCACACACAGACACTGCAGTGGCAGGTCTGAGCCATGATTACAGGGCTACTTATGTGGGTGGCACAATCAGTACTGCAGGCCCACTAGTAGCATTTGATTTACAGGTCCTAGGCACCTCTAGTGCACTTTACTAGGGACTTACTGGTAAATCAAATATGCCAATCATGGATAAACCAATCAATAGTACAATTCACACAGAGAGCATATGCACTTTAGCAGTGGTTAGCAGTGGTAAAGTGCCCAGAGTCCTAAAGCCAACAGAAATGGGTCAGAACAATTAGGAGGAAGGAAGCAAAAAGTTTGAGGATAACCATGCAAAAAGGGCCAGGTCCAGCAGTGGTCCTATTACAACCCTAGGACTTAGTCTATGAGAGACTTAGGTGGTCCTGTTCCTGCTTTACAACTCTCTTGATTTATGAATTAGTGTGCTGATAATTAACAGTTGGCAGCAAATTAACATGGGGTCTGCAGGAAGTTGTAATTTAATCAGGCAGGATCAAGTGTTCAATGTAATGCAGGTAGTTCATACTGTATGGCAAACCCCAATTCAGAGCCTTTTAAGATAGACGAGCAAGAGAGGAATGTATTCCCAATTTTAGGTCTAGCATAGCAGTGCGCAAGCACTGCTCTTCCGACGTGTTGTTATCTATTTGGGCTTTTAACCATGCCCACCTCACACTCATCACTATTGCTTGTTCGTGGCCTTTCCCTTTAAAAATCCTTTGTTATCATTGGTAAATGCTTTACGTTTGTCCCTCCTTGGGGAGGTTTAGTTACTGCCTTGGATATCGACCCTGTTACATAGCTAATTGCACTTTTGCTGATACGTTTGAGAGCGAGCAATGTTCTTTTCCTTTTGTGTGTTTCTTTCATGCTCATGGCGTGGCGCTTTGATTCAGCTTGCTTATGTGAAACTGTTTTACTTTTCATTTTCAATTTATGTGACAAGAAAAGTCTGGTTAGGAGTTTACAACGCTAATAGCTCTAACTCGAGCAAATGCGAGACCCATTGCATTGCAAATGCTTGTAAGTTCTTGTCTACTAGAACCGCATGGGCTGTTTGTTGCAAGACTCTGCAGGAGTTCATGTGCTTTCCACCTGCCTCCCTAGTGTGTTCTCTTTCCCTTTCAATGCTGCTCTCTGTTGTGTGCTTCTACACCTTTCCAAGGCCCACATGCCCTCCCTCTCTCGCCCATTTGCTTTTCTACCCCACCCTCCACCGTCCATGTAGCTTTCTCGCTTGTCGCTTCCCCCATGCCCTCCATGTTGCTTCCCTCCACTGCCACCCTTCCATGTTTCTTCCATAACCCTTTTTTGCTTCACTACCAGCGACCCCCGTGTTGCTTCCACACCCCAATCAATGTTGTTCTCCCCACCAGTGTGGCCCCTGGTTGCTTCCAAGCGACCCTGCACATGTTACCCCCCCCCCCCTCACAGCCATCCACAAAAAAAGCTTTAGGCCGTATTTAATTTATATTTGCAGATCTGATTTGTGACAACAAATGAAGTGAAAAAATGTGAGTGCATCATTTTGGACGTGCGTGCATGGGCACGCCTACAAAATCACACAATAGGCCTTTTTTTTAATTTAGCTGTGTTGCACAGCATCAGGAATGCTGTACAGCTTAGCTAAAAAACATTGACGAAGCTATTAGGTTCATAACGTCAGACAGATTGACTTGCCAATGCTTGTTCAGTATTTGAGAGGAACCCAGTTAAAGCATGGATCACTGCTTAGAGGGGTTGGTCTATTTTTTAATAGGAAAGATTTGGTAATGGCTATAGGGGTGTGGGAAGGGCCATAGCACCCCCACAAAACTCGAACAAGCTTAGATGGCGAATGAACATAAAGAGGGAGTTTGCAATGTTTTTCTTCTGAAGCATTTGCTCTATTTTCTAAAAAAAGAAACCTGACACATAATTGCTATGCCTTTAATGGGGGTGACATTATTGGTCAGCACCCACAATCTAAAAATTGTTCCAGCACCACTGTAGGCAAGTGATGAGAAAGCAGTCATAGTCCAGTGGATAGATTACAGTAGGTTGCACTGCCAGCTTCAGCTCCTGGAAGTAGAGAAAGAATTTAACCTTCTTCGGTTGGAATCTGGCAAATTTAGCCACAGCTTGGATGTTTCTGTTTTTTGCCGCACCAAAAAAGAACATTGGCATCTTGGGGCATTTTTAGTCCCTAAAGATGGTTAGTGTGTGCATTGAATTGCGTAGTGTGAGCCCCTATTAATGTATGCAAAGTGGGTGTTGTGGGGAGAGAACTGCACACACCCACAACAGTTAACACAAACCCACACCTGCTAAAAGTAATATCCTTTGCGCCATGACGCAATGATACATTGAGTTTAGTGTCATGAAAGCAGTGCTTAATTTGTAAATAAAAACTTGCCCGGCCCAAAGCCCTCCTCTTAAACACGCAACCAGCTGCATTTAAATGTGCGAGCACGGAATACTGAGGCAGCGTAATCCTGAAGCCATCCCAGGCCTCTTCAATCTATTAAAAGCCACTCCCTGCCCCTTCAGATGACTTTGGCAGCTTTCTGCTGTCAACCTTAGTGACGCTTTGTCCTTTTTCTCTTCCTCCATCTTTCCCGTATGTGTCTTTTGCTCGCAGCAAATGCTTGTGGCAGAAGAATAAGCCCCGGCCCTCAAAAATAAGTGCTGGTGCTCAGCACCTGAAACAATAAGCACAAATTAAGCACTGCATGAAAGTGTGGCTTCATTTGGATGTGCTGTGCAATCTGGGCATCAAGCACCATTTTGAATATGTTTCTTAAATAAACTTGTCAGTTCGTACACTGCAATGAAGAGTTTTACAAAAAAATAAATAAGATAAACTGCATCATTTTAGGAGAATTCACAGCTTTGGAAGAAACAGCTGCCGTTATATGTTGCATCCTGGAGTCAGATTAGAAAGCCATTTTCAAGTAGCGCTACAATCATTCTCAGGTAGTGCGACATGAATCTGGAATTCTATATCAGGACCGGAGGCTCAGATTATGCTATCTCTTTCTTTACTGAGCCAAACACAGCAGCCAATCAAATTACAATAAACAAAAAACTACATTTCCCAAGATGCTCAAGACCTAGCATCACATGTACCAATCACCGAGTGTGACCTTAGCCCACATAAGCCATAACCCCAAACGTCACATCCTCTTTCTTTGCTGCTTCGCAGCAGATTAGAAACTTTTACATTTCCTCTACTTGAATTGCATTTTTGTATTGATTTATTTTAATTATAATTACATTTAAACAAGCAACGCAATAGCGCTCGCTTTTTATGTTTTGATTTGTATGGTATTCGACGCTCTGCCAACCGTATGCATTTTTTTATGTGGTTTTGAAAAACGGGAGCAGGAGAGCTGTACGCGCTATGCGCGTAGTCTGTTTACAGTGGCAACGAGTGTTGCCGAGCGCGCGCGTTTTTATAAGCTGATCTCCTTTCCCTAAGTTCTTTGAGGAGATCGGCTTGTTTCTTCCAGCGCGTCTGGGCATTAACTGTTGTTTCATCAACACAGGTTTGCAAGGTGCCTCCCTGACGCCCAGAGTAATCCTCTCTGGGTTATAACATTCAAATAAGGCTGTGCCTAGAGTGAATAACAGGCAGCTCCCTCTAATTATATATAAGGAATTTTCTTGATTATTTTGGTGTCTGTAAGGGGTTTTTTCATTCCCCCTTGTTTTTCTGACCTTGATTTTTGGGCAGATTATTAAGGATTATGGCTCAATGGAGTGACCAAGATGCAGGGTATTACCCTGATGATACTGATAACCAATTAGAGGTTAATCTTGTTGAGGCACTCGATTCTAGAGTGCAACAGTCGGTAAATGATGCCTTGGTGAGAGCGTTAGGACCTTTCTCGGGGCAATTGTTAGAGTACGCTCACTCTCAAGGCTGGATGACTGATAATACATCTCCTATCTCAGAAGAGAACACTCCTAAGGTAGCCTCAAAGTCCAAAGCCAAAACTAAGAACCTTGTAAGGGATGATCCCTCTGAGGACTTACATGCTGACATGTTTGAGAAGCTACGTAAGAAAAGAAGTGTGGAGCATAATTATAGTACGCTGAATAATTCTTCCTCTTCTGGAGACTCTGATGATCAAGATTCTGATAATTTAAATACACCAGTGCCTAGTAAAAAAGCGAAAAAACAACCTCCACCCCTTCAGTTGTTAGACTTCGACCCTTCAGATATTGTACATCCTAGGTCTTCTAATTGGGTCCCAACTTCGGAAGTTGCTCAGTATGTTCACTCTAATATATGAAGAAGCTTTGACAAGGAGGTTCGCTCTCGCCTCAAGCCGGAATGCCCTAGACCAGATCAGGACAATAATGTGGTGGACACTCCTGAAATTGATCCTACCATAGTAACTTTTCTGAAAAAATTTGCGAAGGATCCCAAGAAAGGTTTAGACAGATCATGGCGCCTTTGTCAGGACAAATTGTTAGACATGTCAGGTCCTTTAACAAAAATTTTAGATTTAGCTCTCATCTCCAAAGAATCAGTTATCCCTATTGACACAGATGGTTTTCTGGGCTGGGCTCAGAGAGCCGTGTGCCAGTTAGGTAACACTAACTGTGCTATTTCCACTGATAGAAGAAAGTCCATCCTTATGCGGATGGATCCTAAATTAGTAGATTTAGCCTCCTCGGAAGCGGGACCAGTGCAGAAGGTCTTCTTTTTGGCTCATCTTTTATTAAGTAGTTGGCAAAATTTTGCTCCACTTTTTCCACCCTAGACAAAGCACAGTTGTCCCTTAAAAATTTTTTTAGGCAAGGCGTTTTTCCTCAGTGCTGGGCGTTAAAGTGGACGAATGCCCGGCCGGGGATCTTATACCAGTCCTCAAAACTACTACTCTAGAGGCAGGGGTAACTGGTCGGGAGACCAACTGGATGCCACCTTTTACCCCTCTCGCTCTAGAGGAGGTAGGCCCAGATTCCGCAGGGGGCATCGCAGAGGACAGCAAGGAGCGATACAAGACTCCTCCTTTACTGGTAAGCATTATTCACCAATCTCAAGTTACGCTTGGGGGAAGAGTGGGATTGTTTGTGGACAAACGGAGAAACATCTCTGGGGATCCTTGGATTCTTCAGACAGTGGCAGGTTTTCATCTCGAGTTTATCAGCACTCCGTTCCAACTGTCACCCCCTGTATAAAGGGTTTTTTCCCTAGAAAATCAGAGTTTTATAGATGTAGAAGTACAACCTTTACTAAACAAAGGAGCGGTAGTTTTTTCAGCTCCTCACCCTTCTGGGTTCTGCAATCCCATTTTTGTGGTAGACAAGAAAGGTGGAGGACATTGACTGGTTTTAAATCTAAAGTACTTCAATTCTTGGATAGTGAATTCACCTGTTGAGGGATATCCTTTTAGAAAGAGACTGGATGGTACAACTAGATCTAAAGGATGCGCACCTCTCAATTACGATTTTTGCCCCTCACAGGAGATTTCTCCAATTTCAATGGAAGGGTCATTGTCTGGAGTTCACAGCTTTACTGTTCGGCCTATCCTCGGCCCCCTGGTGCTTCTCGAAGCTGTTGAGACCAGTGGTGGAATGGCTGAGAACCAAGGGAGTTTGACTAATCATTTACTTGGACGACATCTTAGTGATGGCGCAGGACCCCCAGACTTTGTTGACGCATTTGAACTGGACAATCAGTCTGTTACAGGATTTAGGATTCCTTATCAATGCGCAGAAGTCATTGTTGAAACCAACTCAGGTGATAGAGTTTTTGGGTTTCAAGATCGACTCAGTTCAGTCACAATTGATTCTCCCCTCGTTAAAAATTTGCAACATCAAGAGGGAGTTGAGATCGGCTTTATCCTGTCTGACTATTTCTCTAAGGAACATTGCCCAATTGGTGGGTCTCTTAGCCTCCTCCATTCAGGCAATCTTCCCTGCCCCCCTACATTATCGAGCTCTACAGAGACTGAAGATTCAGTACTTGAGACAGGGTCGGAGTTACTCGGCTTTGATCCCCTTGACCTCAGAGGTCAGGGAAGAGATTCAGTAGTGGCTTCATCACATGGAGGCATGGAATGGCAGGGCCATATTCGGGTCTCACCCGGAAGTTGTCATAGAATCAGACGCCAGTCAGTGGGGATGGGGAGCCTGCTGCGGATCTGTAGTGACAGGTGGCTGTTGGTCGATGACGGAGCAAGATCTCCACATCAATTGTTTAGAGCTTCTAGCGGGCTCATTTGCAATAAGGAGCTTGTCTCCTCACAAGACAGATTGCTGCATTCTTCTGCGAATGGAGAACATTTCAGCAGTGCGTTGTGTCAGCAAGTTGGGGGGAACAAAGTCCAGAGTCCTAGCGGAAATAGCCAAGGAGTTTTGGCATTATTGTTTGAGTCACAGGTTAGTGGTCCTGGCGGAGTACCTTCCAGGAGTTCAGAACACCATAGCAGATTGGAACTCCAGATATCTGACGGATCCCAGCGATTGGAGACTGGATCCAATTATTTTCCAACAGATAGTCCAGGAACGGGGTCCTTGCGAGATAGATCTCTTTGCGTCTCGCCTCAATGCTCAGATCCCGAAGTTCTTCAGCTGGAGGCCAGATCCTCTGGCTTTAGCGACAGATGCCTTTTTACAGAATTGGAACCCTTTTCAGGGTTATGCATTCCCTCCATTTCTTTTGATTCCCAGGATCCTGTCTCAAGTTCGGAGGCAGAATTCAGATCTGGTTTTGGTGACTCCATTGTGGAGGTCTAAGCCCTGGTTCCCTATTGCGCTTCAGTTAGCATGTGCTCTTCCGTTGCTCATCCCTCCTCGCCAGAATCTGTTATTGAGTCTGGAGGGCCTTCAACATCCAATGATTGCATTAGGGAATCTAAAGCTGATGGCTTGGATGGCTTCAGGTCAAGATGGAAAACCCCAGGACTTTCGCAACAGGCTGAGAACTATATCAAGTAAGCCTGGGCCTCTAGCACTCACAAGAGATATGCATCTACATGGCGTAAATGGGATAGTTGGCGCAATGGAAGGGGTGTCAATCCCATGGAGTCAATAATTGACTTAATACTAAATTTTTTGGCTGAGTTAGCTTCTTCAGGTCTAGCCTATAGGACAGTTAATAATTTTAGATCAGCTATTTCTTCTTGTCATAAACACATTGATGGTAAGCCTGTGGGGGAACATCCCTTTGTTTGCAAGCTATTGAGGGGTATTAGTTTTTCTAATCCCCCTCAGGCCAAATTTTCTGTCTTATGGGACGTAAATATTGTGTTAAAATTCATAGATGCTTGGCCCAGTAACAAATATTTCCCACAAACAGCTTTCGGCAAAGTTGGCTGTGTTGTTATGTCTAGTTTCCTGCAAGAGGGTTTCGGATGTCAGAGCCTTAGACTTATCTGGGAGGATTTACTCCCCTGATGGTGTTGCGTTCAATATTTAAGGAAGAACTAAAACTAATTGCAGGTTAGTAACTTAGCCTTGGTTTCCGGATAACTCAAAGTTATGTGTTGTACAATGTTTAAAGGATTATGAACTGGCTACCAAGGAGTTTAGACAAAACATGAATGGTCAAGTGCTAATTTCTTTGCAGAAGCCTTTTAAACTGGTTTCCTCAGCCACTCTTGCAAGATGGATAAGATGGTTAATGAGTGAAGCAGGTATTAATACCAGTCAATTTAGAGTTCATTCTGTTGGAGGGGCTATGGCTTCAAAATCATATGCTTTAGGTTCTAGCCTTGAGGAGATTATTATTTTAAACCTGTGATGGATGTTGCCTCTGTTATTATTGGTCAGCTTTGAACTAGCATAATCTGAGCCTCCGGTCTTGATATATGTTGGACCTGGCTTTTTGACAGGGACATCCCCAAACTTTTTGCCTCCTTCCTCCTATTTTTTCTGACCTGTCGTTGTTGGCTTTTGACCTCTGGGCACTTTACCACTGCTAACCAGTGCTAAAGTGCATATGCTCTCTGGGTAAATTGTACTACTGATTGGTTTATCCATGATTGACTATTTAATTTACTTGTAAGTCCCTGGTAGAGTGCACTACATGTGCCTAGGGCAGGTAGATTAAATGCTACTAGTGGGCCTGCAGCACTGGTTGTGCCACCCACCTCAGTAGCCCCTTAACCATGTCTCAGGCCTGCCATTGCAAGGCCTGTGTGTGCAGTTTCACTGCCACTTCGACTTGGCATTTAAAAGTACTTGCCAAGCCTAGAACTCCCCTTTTACTACATATAAGTCATCCCTAATGTGTGCCCTAGGTAACCCCTAGAGCAGGGTGCGGTGTAGTTAAAAGGCAGGACATGTACCTGTGTAGTTATATGTCCTGGTAGTGTGAAACTCCTAAATTCGTTTTTACACTACTGTGAGGCCTGCTCCTTTCATAGGCTAACATTGGGGCTGCCCTCATACACTGTTGAAGTGGCAGCTGCTGATCTGAAAGGAGCAGGAAGGTCATATTTAGTATGGCCAGAATGGTAATACAAAATCCTGCTGACTGGTGAAGTCGGATTTAATATTACTATTCTAGAAATGCCACTTTTAGAAAGTGAGCATTTCTTTGCACTAAAATCTTGTTGTGCCCTTCAATCCACGTCTGGCTAGGTTTAGTTGACAGCTCCTTGTGCATTCACTCAGACACACCCCAAACACAGGGTACTCAGCCTCACTTGCATACATCTGCATTTTGAATGGGTCTTCCTGGGCTGGGAGGGTGGAGGGCCTGCCCTCACACAAAGGACTGCCACACCCCCTACTGGGACTCTGGCAGACAGGATTGAGCTGAAAGGGAACTTGGTGCATTTCTTAGAGACTCTTTGAAGTCACCCCCACTTCAAAGGCACAACTTAGTATAAAACAGGGCCTCTGCCCTACCTCATCAGACACTTGCTGGAGAAGAAACCTGAACCAGAAACTACATCCTGCCAAGAAGAACTGCCTGGCTGCTCAAAGGACTCACCTGTCTGCTTTTCTACAAAGGACTGCTGCCTTGCTGTTGGCCTGCTGCCTTGCTGAACTCTTGCCTGGCTGTAAAAGTGCTCTCCAAGGGCTTGGATAGAGCTTGCCTCCTGTTCCCTGAAGTCTCAGGACCAAAAAGACTTCACTCTTCCTCTTGGACGCTCCGTGCGCCAAACTTTTCGACGCACAGCTTGTTCCGCGGCAAGAAAAACGCCGCACACCGACGCTGATCAACGCGACGCCTTCGGGGCGACCGAAACTTTGACGCACGGCCTCGCAAGGACAACGCCGCCCGGCTTCCCGGGAGAAATCGACGCGACGCCTGCCGTGAGATCAAAACTTTGACGCACGGCCTCGCAAGGACAACGCCGCCCGACTCCGCAGGAGAAATCGACGCGACGCCTGCCGTGATATCAAAACTTTGACGCACGGCCTCGCAAGGACAACGCCGCCCGACTCCGCAGGAGAAATCGACGTGACGCCTGCCGTGAGATCAAAACTTTGACGCACGGCCTCGCAAGGACAACGCCGCCCGACTCCGCAGGAGAAATCGACGCGACGCCTGCCGTGAGATCGAAACTTCGACGCGCAGCCCCGCAGAACGACGCGCAGCCGGAAAACAAGCAGGAAAATCCACGCACAGACCCGGGACATCTGGTAATCCCCGCGACCCACAGAAAGAGACTGTCCGCGCGCCAGAAAACGACGCCCGACTTCCCCGCGTGGAAAATAACGACGCAAGTCCGTGTGTGCTGGGGAGAAATCGACGCACACACCCTTTTTCCACGCACCTCTTCCTTTGTGGCCCTCTGAGGAGATTTTCCACCAGAAACCAGGTACTTTGTGTTTGAAAGAGACTCTGTTTACTTTCTAAAGACTTAAGACACTTTACATCACTTTTCAGTGATATCTTTACAAATTCATATTGCAACTTTGATCGTTTTGACCTGAAGATACCCAGATAAATATTATATATTTTTCTAAATACTGTGTGGTGTATTTTTGTGGTGTTATGCTATGGTGTTGTATGATTTATTGCACAAATGCTTTACACATTGCCTTCTAAGTTAAGCCTGACTGCTCGTGCCAAGCTACCGGAGGGTGAGCACAGGCTGATTTTGGATTGTGTGTGACTTACCCTGACTAGAGTGAGGGTTCTTGCTTGGACAGAGGGCAACCTAACTGCCAACCAAAAACCCCATTTCTAACATTGGTGATCAGCGGTGAGGATAGGACTTGTGTTTGTGCAGTGACATACAGTAGCTAAGTATTTCACTACCTACCCACAGTTGAAGGTCAACTTGATTTTTCATCTTTTTTGGCTCTTGGTTCTCTGATGTCCTCCTGGATATACTATTGATATTTTGGACTTTGGATTTTGGTTTTTGCTGATAAGATCTTATCAAAATGGGATTGTGTACCTACTCATTCTTTGTTCGTACTGACCACCTCACTAAGGCTGACCTAAGGAAGCTTTGCAGACAATGGGGCCTTCCTGTAGCAAGGAGATCTACTAAAGCGGAGATGCTCCATCACTACATAGTCTGGGGGGAGGAAAGATGGGCAGAGAGAGAGGCAGCAAGAAACCAAATGACTAAGTACCCCTCAGATGAGGAGGAGGACTACGCACATGAGGAGGAAGACTACTCAGAGTTGGACAGTGACCCAGAAATAGATGAATGGCTCCGAAGTCAAAGGCGACAGGAGCAACAATTAGAGGAGTATCTTGCAGAGGTTGAGGCAAAAAGACTCTTAGCCCTGGAAGGAGAAAAGATTGCAGCTCAAGAGCTGAGCTGTAAAGAGCTGAAACTGGAGGCCGGAAGGGCTGAGTCCAGTTCAGATGGTGGCAGCAAAAATCTTGCATCTAGTACTGCTGAAGAAGGGCACAAGCCCAGAGATGTGGTGCCCAACTTGAAGAAGGGAGTTGACACACCCCAGGCAGTTCAAGGGTATGAGGTGGTTCCCGTTATGCACAGGGTCCCTGAGAAGGATTGGGGAACTGGCACAGGGAGTCATATTCCTACTGGGGGGAGGGACACTTTACTGACTCTAGCAGAGAGTGACAGAGAAAAGGGTTCCCCCCTGGTGGACGTCCTGGATATAGAGTGTAGAGACATCCCAGAAGAGTTTGGGTTGAGTGTCAGGGACAGACAGATACTGTCTCACCAGTCTCAGGAGGGTGAAGTAGAGTGCTTTTCCAAGGTTGAGTTACTGGGTGGTTGGGTGAAGGGTACTGTGGTTAATACATGTGAAGGGCAGAGTGATGTAATTGCTGGAGAGCATATGTCTGGTCCTTATTTTCCAGAGCTACGCCAACACCAGGTGGAGTGTGAGTTCTCTGACCCCAGGGAACTTACAATGGAGGCAGACTTCTGGGTGAGTACCAGAGAGTCTGAAGAGGCATTTGGGGGTGCTCCTGAAGGGAGTGGTCTAGGTGGTTCCCAAACGAGTGTGGTGGGAGAGGATTGTAGTGTCCCAGGTAGGTCCCAGGTCCTAGAGGGTTCCATGAGGGAACACCAGGAGGGAAGCCTAGCCTGTACCGTAGGGCCACCTTTTGAGGGAAGCCCCGCAGTGTCAGAAGAACTTGGGGGGGTGACTGTAGCCAGCATCCCAACAGTTCTGGTGTCTGGCAGTACCCCTCCTAGTGAGGGGGTGCAGAAGTCCAGACATAGGGTTGAGAGGGGGTTGCAGACCCCAGTGGAGGACCTTGAGAGTCAGGGGACAGCTCTGAGAGCAGAGCCCCCCAGGAATGACCCAGGTGAAACCGTTTCTGGTTTGGGGGAAACCCAGACTCTGCCGGATGGGCAGAGGTCGGGAGACCTGCGCCAACCAGACTCTTGTGTGGCCCTTGGGGACGGTGTGTCCCTTGTGGGGGGTGAGAGTGCCCCCCAGGAGGTCCTGGCATGCCAGGCAAAGATTCAACCTCAGGCTGGTGACTCTGGGTTGGATACCCAGGTTCAGAGGTTAAACTCTGACCTGGTGGGAGGTAGATGTGCCTCCCAAGAAGTCCTGCTGTGCCAGGCAATTGTCCAACCTCAGGGTGTTGACTCTGGATTGGATGACCAGGTTCAGAGGTTAAACTCTGACCTGGTGGGGGGTAGGTGTGTCCCCCAGAAAGTCCTGGCGTGCCAGGCAATTGCCCAACCTCAGGGTGGTGACCCTGGGTTGGGGAACCAGGCTCAGAGATTAAACTCTGACCTGGTGGGAGGTAGGTGTGCCTCCCTGGAAGTCCTGGCCTGCCAGGCAATGGTTCAACCTCAGGGTGGTGACTCTGGGTTGGCTAACCAGGTTCAGGGGATAAGCTCTGACCTGTTGGGGGGTAGGCGTGCCCCCCAGAAAGTCCTGGTGTACCAGGCAGTGGTCCAACCTCAGAGTGCTGACTCTGGGTTGGATAACCGGGTTCAGAGGTTAAACTCTGACCTGGTGGGGGGTAGGTGTGCCCCCCAGAAAGTCCTGGCGTGCCAGGCAATTGTTCAACCTCAGAGTGCTGACTCTGGGTTGGATAACCGGGTTCAGAGGTTAAACTCTGACCTGGTGGGGGGTAGGTGTGCCCCCCAGAAAGTCCTGGCGTGCCAGGCAATTGTTCAACCTCAGGGTGGTGACTCTGGGTTGGATACCCAGGTTCAGAGGTTAAACTCTGACCTGGTGGGAGGTAGGTGTGCCTCCCAAGAAGCCCTGCTGTGCCAGGCAATTGTCCAACCTCAGGGTGTTGACTCTGGGTTGGATGACCAGGTTCAGAGGTTAAACTCTGACCTGGTGGGGGGTAGGTGTGCCCCCCAGAAAGTCCTGGCGTGCCAGGCAATTGCCCAACCTCAGGGTGGTGACCCTGGGTTGGGGAACCAGGCTCAGAGGTTAAACTCTGACCTGGTGGGAGGTAGGTGTGCCTCCCAGAAAGTCCTGGTGCGCCAGGCAATTGTTCAACTTCAGGGTGGTGACTCTGAGTTGAATGGCCCAGTTCAGAGGTTAAACTCTGACCTGGTGGAGGGTCAGTGTGCCCTCCAGGAAGTCCTGGTGTGCCAGGCAATTGTTCAACTTCAGGGTGGTGACTCTGAGTTGAATGGTCAGGTGCAGAGGTTAAACTCTGACCTGGTGGAGGGTCAGTGTGCCCTCCAGGAAGTCCTGGCGTGCCAGGCAATTGTTCAACTTCAGGGTGGTGACTCTGAGTTGAATGGGCAGGTGCAGAGGTTAAACTCTGACCTGGTGGGGGGTAGGTGTGCCTCCCAGGAAGTCCTGGTTTGCCAGGCAGTGATCCAGTCTGAGGGTACAGACCCTGGGCTGGAAGACCAGGTTCAGGGTGTCCCCCCGGACCTGGAGGGAGGGGCTACTGATAACAGTGCCCCTACCATGTTGTCTTCTGAGGAGGCCACTCCTAGTTGGAGGGTGCTGGACCCCAGAAGGGAGGGCAGGGGGAGGGAAGCCTCACCCCGGGCCCTAGTCCAACCTGAAGGTACAGGCCCCAGGTTGGAGGGCCAGTTGCAGGTTAACAGCCCTGCACTGGTGGAGGAATGGTACAGGGTGACTTCTGTAAGCACCCTGACCATGTTGGACTCTGGGGGTACCGCTCCAGGAGGGAGGGTACAAAGCCCCAGAGGGGAGGACCAGGTTCAGGCTGTCATCCCTGACCTGGTGGAAGGGAGAGTGGTTAAAGGGTGCCCAGCACCTGGGGCTACCACCCCCCACTCTCCACAGCCACAGTGGTTGGAGAGCTTTGAGAGGCCTGGGGCCTGGCTCTCATCCCTGGCAGCTGTCAGTAATCACTGTGGCTTGCTGTCCGGGTGGACAGAGTTATCCCTGGGGAGGGGACAAGTGTCACACCCCAGGGGTAGAGTGGGCAACACCACTGTGTTGGTCATGGTGGTACTATCCTGCTCCTGGGATACATCTGTGAGCAAAGTAAGGTTAGGTGCTGCACAGATGGGATCCGCAGGTAAGGAGAAAGGTTCCCCATGGGTTGGCTTAGTGGGCCCTGAGAGTATGGACAGAGTGATCCAATTGGAGTCAGGAAGGCGAAGAACTGGAGCATGCCCCTGCTGTTGTGGGCCTGGGTCCTTGTTCTGTCGCCTCAAACAGGGAAGTACATCAGGATAGTGATTGTTCTCCCCTGGCTTTAGGCTGGTAGGGGGTCATGTTGGACCTGGCTTTTTGACAGGGACATCCCCAAACTTTTTGCCTCCTTCCTCCTATTTTTTCTGACCTGTTGTTGTTGGCTTTTGACCTCTGGGCACTTTACCACTGCTAACCAGTGCTAAAGTGCATATGCTCTCTGGGTAAATTGTACTACTGATTGGTTTATCCATGATTGACTATTTAATTTACTTGTAAGTCCCTGGTAGAGTGCACTACATGTGCCTAGGGCAGGTAGATTAAATGCTACTAGTGGGCCTGCAGCACTGGTTGTGCCACCCACCTCAGTAGCCCCTTAACCCTGTCTCAGGCCTGCCATTGCAAGGCCTGTGTGTGCAGTTTCACTGCCACTTCGACTTGGCATTTAAAAGTACTTGCCAAGCCTAGAACTCCCCTTTTACTACATATAAGTCATCCCTAATGTGTGCCCTAGGTAACCCCTAGAGCAGGGTGCGGTGTAGGTAAAAGGCAGGACATGTACCTGTGTAGTTATATGTCCTGGTAGTGTGAAACTCCTAAATTCGTTTTTACACTACTGTGAGGCCTGCTCCTTTCATAGGCTAACATTGGGGCTGCCCTCATACACTGTTGAAGTGGCAGCTGCTGATCTGAAAGGAGCAGGAAGGTCATATTTAGTATGGCCAGAATGGTAATACAAAATCCTGCTGACTGGTGAAGTCGGATTTAATATTACTATTCTAGAAATGCCACTTTTAGAAAGTGAGCATTTCTTTGCACTAAAATCTTGTTGTGCCCTTCAATCCACGTCTGGCTAGGTTTAGTTGACAGCTCCTTGTGCATTCACTCAGACACACCCCAAACACAGGGTACTCAGCCTCACTTGCATACATCTGCATTTTGAATGGGTCTTCCTGGGCTGGGAGGGTGGAGGGCCTGCCCTCACACAAAGGACTGCCACACCCCCTACTGGGACTCTGGCAGACAGGATTGAGCTGAAAGGGAACTTGGTGCATTTCTTAGAGACTCTTTGAAGTCACCCCCACTTCAAAGGCACAACTTAGTATAAAACAGGGCCTCTGCCCTACCTCATCAGACACTTGCTGGAGAAGAAACCTGAACCAGAAACTACATCCTGCCAAGAAGAACTGCCTGGCTGCTCAAAGGACTCACCTGTCTGCTTTTCTACAAAGGACTGCTGCCTTGCTGTTGGCCTGCTGCCTTGCTGAACTCTTGCCTGGCTGTAAAAGTGCTCTCCAAGGGCTTGGATAGAGCTTGCCTCCTGTTCCCTGAAGTCTCAGGACCAAAAAGACTTCACTCTTCCTCTTGGACGCTCCGTGCGCCAAACTTTTCGACGCACAGCTTGTTCCGCGGCAAGAAAAACGCCGCACACCGACGCTGATCAACGCGACGCCTTCGGGACGACCGAAACTTTGACGCACGGCCTCGCAAGGACAACGCCGCCCGACTTCCCGGGAGAAATCGACGCGACGCCTGCCGTGAGATCAAAACTTTGACGCACGGCCTCGCAAGGACAACGCCGCCCAACTCCGCAGGAGAAATCGACGCGACGCCTGCAGTGAGATCAAAACTTTGACGCACGGCCTCGCAAGGACAACGCCGCCCGACTCCGCAGGAGAAATCGACGCGACGCCTGCCGTGAGATCGAAACTTCGACGCGCAGCCCCGCAGAACGACGCGCAGCCGGAAAACAAGCAGGAAAATCCACGCACAGACCCGGGACATCTGGTAATCCCCGAGACCCACAGAAAGAGACTGTCCGCGCGCCAGAAAACGACGCCCGACTTCCCCGCGTGGAAAATAACGACGCAAGTCCGTGTGTGCTGGGGAGAAATCGACGCACACACCCTTTTTCCACGCACCTCTTCCTTTGTGGCCCTCTGAGGAGATTTTCCACCAGAAACCAGGTACTTTGTGTTTGAAAGAGACTCTGTTTACTTTCTAAAGACTTAAGACACTTTATATCACTTTTCAGTGATATCTTTACAAATTCATATTGCAACTTTGATCGTTTTGACCTGAAGATACCCAGATAAATATTATATCTTTTTCTAAATACTGTGTGGTGTATTTTTGTGGTGTTATGCTATGGTGTTGTATGATTTATTGCACAAATGCTTTACACATTGCCTTCTAAGTTAAGCCTGACTGCTCGTGCCAAGCTACCGGAGGGTGAGCACAGGCTGATTTTGGATTGTGTGTGACTTACCCTGACTAGAGTGAGGGTTCTTGCTTGGACAGAGGGCAACCTAACTGCCAACCAAAAACCCCATTTCTAACAATATAGAATAAAAAATTCTAGCTTACGTGTCAAGAATTTTCAATTCTATTAAGGACACGGAGGCAAGGATTATCCCTCCCTTAAATTAATAAAGAAATACTGTTAATGTGTATATGTATATAAACTTAATTCATTTATACCCTCCATGTTTTATATATTGGAGTTTGACTTGGAAAAGAAAATGTGGTTGGTTATGTCTACCATTTTGAGATATTACCTTTTTTATTTATTGCTTATCCCAGGTTCGGATCAGAAGAATTCCTGATGGTATTATCTTGGTATCTTGATGTTAGATGTTCCTTGCCTCAAGAAGTAAGAAGGTGCCTCGAGGATCAGTCTAGTTGGATTTTCGATAGACGTTTGATTCAGAGGGGAGGCGTTTCAAATCAACTATTACAGAAGAAGTTTTGTTGAAAAAGTTGAAAAGTTATCGGTTTGGACAAAGAAAGAGGATGTGACGTTTGGGGTTATGGCTTATGTGGGCTAAGGCCACACTCGGTGATTGGTACCTGTGATGCTAGGTCTTGAGCATCTTGGGAAATGTCGTTTTTTGTTTATTTTTATTTGATTGGCTGCTGTGATTGGCTCAGTAAAGAAAGATATAGCATAATCCTCACCTCCTGTCCTTAATAGAATTGAAAATTCTTGACCTTAAGCTAGAAAATGTTTTACTCCCCTCCTCCGACCATCTGTATGGTATGACCCTGAAGCCAGGCAGCTACCTTAGAAAAGCAACTTAAGATTCTCCTCTTTGTAAGACACTTGGGCTAAATCTATGATCTCCCACATACCTCGCATGTTTTTCACTTTTTCTGTGCTTTATTACAAATATATTTTCGCATGATTGCTGGTAACTGTACTCCTTTAAAACGCTTCGATGCCCACGGGCCCTGTTCGTTCTATATGAAGACACAAAAATAAAATAAGGAAATGTAAGCACTTTGACCCCGCTATAACGGTGTATCAAAATAGAGCAGTAACAATGTTTCGACCGCCCCGTTTCGATATTGTTGGTTGTAACATTTTGTGTACTGACTTTGCACAACTTATCATGCCAATAAAGTTGATTTTAATTTGAATGTGCCTGAGACTGGAGAACAGATGGCGAGAGGTAAGGCCGAGACGCAACGAGAACAGAGTTTCAGACAGCTCGGGCGCGGCCTCTGAAAAGGTGGAGGCTGTCCGGCTGATCATGGAGAGGGTTGGGTCTGGTGGTTGGCGACAAGTATCTGCAGAGGGTTTGCCTGGCCTTGGGAAGGCGCAGTGGGGACTGCTGCATACGAGTGCTGAGCCTGACCTAGGGCGGAGTAGGGGATAGACTGTGACAATCTGAGATGGGCAGGGCTGGAGCTGCAGAGGTGGGGCAGCCCTTGGCACGAAGAGGCTGAAAATCTGGCTGGGCCAGGGGGCGGAACAAGGAGGAAGGGTGGGCGAGCGTCGGAGTGCAGCTGCAGCAGTGAACTTGTCTGCAGAGAGACGCAGTGCCAGCTGAAAAGAACGGCCTGAGCACAGGAGCCTGCAAAGATTTGAGGTGAGTGTGCGTGGTTTCTCCGAAAGGGACGGAGTAGAGATATATTCTCTTTGAAAGTGGGTAGGCACGTGTCCAAATAAATCGCCTCAGTTATGTTGTTTGGGGAGAGGGGCGTGTACATAGCTCGCATTATTTGGAACTAGAGTAAATGTCCTCCAAATAAAACATGAATTCAGCCCTTTTCAGCACTCCATCGGATGTCTCGGGGGTCGGCTATCGTGCAGTGTATGGGATTTTCCAACAGGCTCCTCTTCCGTAAAAATCGTTACTCCGCCCAACCCCTCCCTGATGTCGATGTTTCCTAAATCATCCCTGCGCGTTTTATATTCGTCACTAAACAATGCAAGTAATTTATAATAGTTTCACGAGGCGATATGTGTGATGAAATTTGGTTTATGACACTCTCACAAGCCAGCCCGCATTAAGTAATGTGGGAGTGTGCACGTACAGTAGTAGGCCTTCGAGGTGTCCGGGGGCTTGTGAACTACAGAAAGATACCCGAATTATATCCTGCAGATCGGGCACAAGTGTGCAAGTACTGCAGAAAGTGTGCTGATATATAGGTCGCAGATGGGGGCGAGTATTAGGGCACAGAAAGTAATAGATTGATGCACGCATCTCATTAACGGTCACTGGAATTATGAGGCAGCAGAGCACACAATTATGCGGCATTAAAGTATGGGGCAAGAAAAGTCCAATCATGCTGCATAATGCGGCCTATTGATAGTATTATTTTGAAATTATCACACGTAATTATTACACAGCCTGGGCAAAGAATTCACCTCTATAGTACCAGTTTAACAACCAAATACAGAAATAAGCAACTGAAGGTTGACCAGTTATCTTTTGTGAAAGGTCTTCCACTAAGCGCAAACACATGTTTCAGTGTTTTTAGTAACTTTTGATCCGTTTGAGCTAGAATTTTTGTTAGAATCCGCAGATTATGGATTATGTGGCAAATACATAATTATGCAAAAAGGCTCTGGCTGCAGAATCTCAGAATTCCAGTGGCCCTGATCTTATTGAAATAAAGTAAAGCCTGAATCCTGCAGAAGTAGCACCAGGGTGGAATCCATTCCTCAAAACAAGGAGATCTGGCTTTCTAAAGTTGTAAGTCATGATGGAGCCAAAAAGCACAAAGCTCCAATGATGGCTAATGGTTGCGATAGACTGGGACCTACATGCAGACAAAGGCTGATTATGATAGAGGGCAGGACAATACACCAACCAGGTTTTTCGTGGTCAAATATTGAACCTTCCTACTTAGTTCTTTATATCCCAATCCACCACAGGTGTACACTTCTAAAGTACTCCAGGAGTGACACTTAGAGACTCGCAGGATGTCAGGCAAAGGCCAATAACTGGGTCACATCCAGGTCCAGTTGCCACTGGTCAGCTCAGTACTTCCAGAAAAAGGCCTCCTGTTTGTTTTACCCCGTAGCTTGAACTCGAGGCCAGTCTTAAAATCCTTACGTACAATTCTCTGTCCTGGGTCAAGAGGGAGCAGGTCCAGTCTTTTGGGGTTCCTGTCAAGTCACAGAAAGCAGGCCCAGTCCTCTGCTGATCTTCCTGCAGGTCTAAGAAGTACTCTGAAGTGGTTACCCTGAGGTTCTTCATTTATGCCTGGCTTTAGCTAGTAGATCGGAATGACTCCTGGGCATGCTCTAAACAATGGAGTGAAATTTCATGGGTGGTTAACCCAACCCTTTTTGGATATTTTCAAGATGTCGAAAGTCTTCTGCCACACTAAACTTGGCCTCTGAGGGATGTGTATGTGTGGGGAGTGTACTATTGTATTTCTAATATCCTCCCACATCTAATACTAAAATGTAGTTTGAGGCAGCCACTGAACCCACAATAAACCGAGAAATCTGGTAGGAGAAAAGCAGAGACCTTCTGATACCAGAAACTGGATCCTCAAGAAATGTCTTGATATCCTATTCTCTCCCCTTTCAAGTGTTCCTCAATGGTTATATGTAAACGTCAGAGAGAGGAGTCTAGTAGCACAAAAACTGAGTCCTTCAGAAAGCATACAGTGGATTCACTGGAACAGTTTTGTTATCCCATTCTCTCCTTTTTCAAGTGTGCCCCTAGGGTTACAAAAAAACACAACAGACCTGTCAAGCAGGACTTGACACTCTAGCAGGGTCTGGCACAGTAGTTTAAAAAAGGATGCCCACAATCCCACCATGCATATTCTTCAGAGTTCAGTGGAGTCATGTATGCCTATTCAGGTCAGCCTGTTTCCTCGTGGGACGAATTTCACACTTATTCAGTGGGTAGGAACATGCGGGGGAGCTTGTGTTAACTAGCCTACTGACAGTTCAGGTGGTAAAGGGTAACTCTCACTTCACTATGAATTAGATTTTTCATAATTTGTTAAAAATAGTATTTTATTAGTATTGTTGTACCTAATCCATTTCCTGAGATATGCAATTAATATTTTAATCAGTACTCTGGTTTTCTACACAGGACAGCTAAGCCTACAACAGTAAAAATAGGTTTTGGGATCTAGTCACTGTAACAACATGTTTACATTAAATTTCAACGTGGCCCACTGTTAAGTACTAGGCACCATGGCTTGTGGGCTACAAGGCCTACATAGGAGAAACTTTATTAATATTTAAAAGTAAGATATTTATCTGCAAAAAGGGTTTATTTTGACAGGTTTCAGTACATGTTTTGCACTGTTAGAGTCAGGCTACAGTCACAGGCCTAAAGCCATGTTTACACTGCCACTATAGTGGATGAAATCTCACAGTACTAAGAAACCATATAATGTGGCTGACACAGACAGAGTTTCAGGTTAAGGAATGCTACGTGGAAAATAACTTGAGTAAAATGTTACAAAATTGTGGGATTTTGTTTATAAAAATGACGAATGACTTTAAACAAATATTGACATTGCAAATTGTTTTGTGTATATTGAAAAGGTGCTGACAAACCTGACGGAACAGGTACACATTAGGCAGCAGAAGTGCAAGCTTCCCTTGCAGGCAGAAAAGTAACAGTAAAGTCAGTAGAAGTGTATATGTATAGCAAACATATCTCTCTCTCTCGCTATATATATATATATATATATATATATATATATATATATATATATACTGTGATATTGATCAAGGCTGGTTGCAGCCGAAACAGATAGATGTGCGACACTTGCTGTGTGCAGTTATAAATTTCACCATGTGCAAGTGCCAATCTTTACTTTATATTGTGGATATATATATATATTGTGGAAATATATATATATATATATATATATATTTTTTTTTATTGAAAAAACAAAGGTTATTGTGATGTTATAGTTGGGCCTTGTACTAATACAAAAACTATCCTTTTAAAATATAACAACTATTGAAACTTACCTGTCATAGTTTATTGAGCTTACTTTAACTTGCACCCTTCCGTGCTCTGGTTATTACCTTACATATTGCATCAGTCATGACATGCTGTAGGAAAGTACCATCTTGCCTGGCATGTTACCCCCATTTTTACTTGTGTGTGAGTTTGTTTTTGCCTGTCTCACTGGGATCCTGCTAGCCAGGACCCCAGTGCTCAATAGTTTGTGGCCTGAATGTGTTCCCTGTGTGGTGCCTAACTGTGTCACTGAGGCTCTGCTAACCAGAACCTCAGTGCTTATGCTCTCTCTGTCTGTAAAATTGTCACTACAGGCTAGTGACCATTTTACCAATTCCGATTGGCACACTGGAACCCCCTTAAAATTCCTTAGTATATGGTATCTAGGTACCCAGGGTACTGGGGTTCCAGGAGATCCCTATGGGCTGCAGCATTTCTTTTGCCACCCATAGGGAGCTCAGACAATTCTTACACAGGACTGCCACTGCAGCCTGCGTGAAATAACGTCCACGTTATTTCACGGCCATTTTACACTGCACTTAAGTAACATAATAGTCACCTATATGTCTAACCCCCACTTAGTGAAGGTTAGGTGCAAAGTTACTAATTGTGAGGGCACCCTGACACTAGCCAAGGTACCCCCACATTGTCCAGGGCAATTTCCCTGGACTTTGTGAGTGCGGGGACACCATTACACGCGTTCACTACATATAGGTCAATACCTATTTGTAGCTTCACAATGGTAACTCCGAATATGTCCATGTAACATGTCTCAGATCATGGAATTGTCCCCCCATGCCAAATCTGGTATTGGGGTGCCAATCTCATGCATCCCCGGGGCTCCAGCATGGACCCCGGGTACTGCCAAACTATCTCTCTGGGGTTTTCAATGCAGCTACTGCTGCTGCCAACCCACAGACAGGCTTCTGCCCTCCTGGGGTCTGGGCAGCCAGTCCCAGGAAGGCAGAACAAATAATTTCCTCTGAGAAAGTGTTACACCCTCTCCCTTTGGAAATAGTTGTTAAGGGCTGGGGAGGAGTAGCCTCCCCCAACCTCTGGAAATGCTTTGAAGGGCACAGATGGTGCCCTCCTTGCATAAGCCAGTCTACACCGGTTCAGGGATCCCCCAGCCCCTGCTCTGGCGCGAAACTGGACAAAGGAAAGGGGAGGGATCCTCCCTCCCCTGTCCATCACCACCCCTGGTGGGGTGCCCAGAGCTCTCCAGTGTGTCCCAGACCTCCGCCATCTTGAATGCAGAGGTGTGAGGGCACAGTGGAGGCCTCTGAGTGGCCAGTGCCAGCAGGTAATGTCAGAGACCCCTCCTGATAGGTGCTTACCTGGTTAGGAGGCCAATCCTCCTCTGAAGGCTATTTAGCGTCTCTCCTGTGGGTTTCTCATCAGATAACGAATGCAAGAGCTCACCATAGTTCCTTTGCATCTCTCTCTTCGCCTTCTGCCAAAGATCGACTGCTGACTGCTCCAGGACGCCTGCAAAACCGCGACAAAGTAGCAAGACGACTACCAGCAACATTGCAGCGCCTAATCCTGCTGGCTTTCTCAACTGTTTCCCAGTGGTGCATGCTCTGAGGGCTGTCTGCCTTCACCCTGCACTGGAAGCCAATAAGAAATCTCTTGTGGGTCAACAGAATCTTCCCCTGCTAACGTAGGCACCAAACTTCTGCCTCACCGGTCCTCTGGGTCCCCTCTCATCTTGACAAGCGTTGTCCCTGGAACACAGGAGCTGGATCCAAGTGACCCGACAGTCCAGTGGTCCTTCTGTCCAAATTTGGTGGAGGTAAGTCCTTGCCTCCCCACGCCAGATAGTAATCTTGTGTACTGCGTGATCTGCAGCTCCTAGGGCTTCTGTGCACTTTTGCAAGGAATCCTTTGTGCACAGCACAGCCCAGGTCCCCAGCACTCCGTCCTGCATTGCTCAACTCGCTGAGTTGACCACTGACTTCGTGGGACCCTGCTCTGTAGTGTTGAGACGACCGCTGTGCTCAGTTTTCTTGAACCAGTGTTCAAGTGCTTCTGCGGGTGCTGCCTGCTTCTGCATGGGATCTCTGTGCTGCTGAGCACCCCCTCTGTCTCCTCCACCAAGGGGCGACCTCCTGGTCCTTCTTGGGCCCGGGCAGCACCCATTTTCTTCAACCGCGACCTTTGCAGCTAGCAAGGCTTGTTTGAAGTCTTTCTGGGTGGAAATACCTCTGCATCATCCAGCACGCTGTGGGACATCTTCTTTGCAAAGGAGAATTCCTGGCATCTACCGTTGTTACAGAATCTTCAGCTTCTTCTACCCGGAGGCAGCCCTTTTGCACCTTCATCCGGGGTTTAGTGGGCTCCTGCCCCCCCGGACACTTTTTCGTGACTCTTGGACTTGGTCCCCTTCCTTTACAGGTCCTCAGGTCCAGGTATCCGTCTTCAGTGCTTTGCAGTCAGTTGTTGTCCTTTCAGAATCTCCTATCACGACTTTAGTGTGTTTCTGGGGAAGTAGGATCACTTTACTCTTACTTTTCAAGGTCTTGGGGTGGGGTATCTTGAACACCCTTAGTGTTTTCTTACACTCCCAGCAACCCTCTATACACTACACTAGGCCTGGGGTCCCTAAATGGTTTGCATTCCACTTTCTTAGTATATGGTTTGTGTTGCCCCCAGGCCTATTGCATCCTATTGTATTCTCCAGTGTTTTCACAACTTTTCTAACTGTTTACTTACCTGATTTTGGTTTGTGTGTGTATATTTTGTGTATTTTACTTACCTCCTAAGGGAGTATATCCTCCGAGATATTTCTGACACATTGTCACTAAAATAAAGTACCTTTATTTTTAGTAATTCTTGAGTATTGTGATTCTAATGATATAGTGCTATATGATATAAGTGGTATAGTAGGAGCTTTGCATGGCTCCTAGTTCAGCCTAAGCTGCTCTGCTATAGTTACCTCTAGCAGCCTAAGCTGCTAGAACACTACTAATCTACTAATAAGGGATAATTGGACCTGCCACAAGGTGTAAGTACCATCAGGTACCCATTAAAAGCCAGGCCAGCCTCCTACACATGTTCAATTACATCATTGATGACATCACAGATGGCATTATCCGTCCTACTGCTGTTCGTTATTCTATAAACCAGTACAGTATTTCAGATAAGAATGTAAGTAGTAAATGGCTCATTTAGGCATAAATTACCCTTCAAACACAAGCCCCCTTTATGGAACCAAGCTCGTGCTATGCACAGCCTTCCCCTGTACCAAACACTTTTTGGAAAGACGACCTCATGTGGGAAATAAACAGCCGTGGGTGGCAAGCCACTGCTGCACACAGTCTTTGACCTGTGAACAACTCTCCATAGAGAACTTATCCCCATCCGAAATTTAAGCCCTATTACATGTCCAAGACCCTATTACGCACCGCCGAACAACTCCCCAGCCAATGGCTAACCCCCCCACCACCCAATGTACTCCCTCAGGCCAAAGGGGTGGTCCATATTTGATCTTGCAGGACCACATGTAGGACCTTGCTGGGTCCCGAGGGTGCACCGCAAGACTGGGTGGTTGAAAAAAATAGTTTTCTTGTTCCCCCCCCCCCACTAATGCCATGGGATCAGGGAACCTCTCCCCTTCCCCATGTAGCATATTTGGTTTTTTTTGTGTTTTTGACAAATTTTAGGGGAACCGAGTCCCAGGGTCTGTATTGACGGCCACAGCATGTTTTTGTGTTGCAGCCAGTCAGATGCTGCGGTACTATGGGACTGGTCTGGTCCTGTGGTAGCAATCAGGTTGATGCAGAGAAAAAAGCCCTCTTTGCCAATCAGAATGCTTTATTTTTTTAAGTCACAATACCGTGGTAGCCCTGCAGGACCAACTGTCAATATATCACTAACTTTTGAATCTTCATTTCTCACTAAAAGGATATGATCCAAATCGCAACAAGCACACTTTTTGAGTAAATCAATACATTTGTAAAGTGCACTACCCTCCCGTAAGGGTCTCAAGGCGGGCGGGGGGTGCCGCTACTGCTTGAATAGCCAGGTTTTGAGGTGCTTCCTGAAAGTCAGCAGGTCTTCTGTCTGTCGTAGGAGCAAAGGAAGGGTGTTCCAGGTCTTGGCAGCAAGGTGGGAGAAGGGTCTGCCTCCGGTGGTCGCTCTACGGATGGGGGGGTGGTGGCGAGAGCGAGGTCGGCTGAGCGGAGTTGGCAGAACGGGGTGTAGAAGGTGAGTCGTCTGTTGGGGTAGGCTGGACCGGTGTGGAGTGCCTTGTGTGCGTGGGTGAGGAGCTTGAAGGTTATCCTTTTGTTGATGAGGAGACCAGTGTAGGTCTCTCAGGTGGGGAGTGATGTGGCTGTGGCAGGGTGCATCGAGGATCAGGTGTGCAGATGCGTTTTGTATGCATTGCAGTCGTTTGAGGAGTCTGGCTGGGGCTCCTTCGTAGAGGGCGTTTCCGTAGTCAAGTTTGCTGCTGACGAGGGCCTGGGTGACTGTTCTTCTTGTATCTGTGGAGATCCATCTGTAGACCTTGCGGAGCATGTGGAGGGTGTTGAAGCAGGATGAGGAGACGGCGCTGACTTGCTTGGCCATGGAGAGTGTTGAGTCGAGGATGACGCCCAGGTTGCGAGGCCAGGAATCAGGCATGTGATCGTCAGGTGTTGAGTGCAAGGTGGGTGCTGGCGGTGTAGTGGCATTGGCTGCCGTGACGGTCTTCGGGACCAGAGGTCTTGGCGCTGGGCGTGGTCCGGACGTGGATGGGCGCAGACAGGCTTGCCATAGGCGCGCCTTTGGCGTGTGGCTGCCATATAAGGGGAGGTGGGAGGGAGGGGCAGCTGGGAGGTGTGAGCGGGATGACGAATGGGCGAGCGGGGGCGGGCCGCATGGACGCAGCAGCGGGAAACTGAAAAATTCAAGCAGAGGGAGGGGGGCAGGGACGCAGCGGCGGTAAACTGAGAAAGTTAAGTAGAGGGAAGGGGCGGGGTTGCCGCAGGGACGCAGTGGTGGGAAACTGAAAAATTCAAGCAGAGGGAGGGGGGCGGGGCCCCATGGATGTAGTGGTGGGGAAAATGGAAGTTACAGCAGAGGCAGGGGGCGGGCCGCTGGGACTCAGCGGCGGGGAGAACGAAAAACCTGGAGCAGCGGCAGACCGACACAAGGTGCAGAGGAGCGACCTGCCTGAGAGCAGGGTCAAGAACCCTGGTAAAGAACTACCTATCTGCTAAACTTGGCATAATTCTGTATAACTGTTTTTAGGGTCTGTCCCTGCTGTAATCTCTCTTTGGGCTTGTAACCACGCACGCCGATGAGTTTGGTTGGTTTGTGGGCTTGCCTTTTAAAATTTGCATGCTTTCGTTAGTGGAAGACATGCATACATTATACCTTTTTTGGGAGTTTAGCCCTCCTCGAGCGCACCAGCCAACTACTGAAAACTTACGGGGCTCTGTGTTTTCTGTACGGCTTCTGGACTACTTTTTTTCTATTTATTACCTACGCAGTGTGATCTCGCTAGGCAATAGTTGAGCGCTTTACATCACATTGACCCTGTTACATGGATAATACGTTTGACTTGGACCGAACTTCTGTTTTACTTATTATTTTCAATTTATGTGGCAAGAAATATCCAGTTCGAAATTTACAGCGCAATAGCTCTTACTCAAGCAAACGCGAGACCCATTGCATTGCAAATGCTTGTTCCTAAAATGATGTCTAAAATTCCTAGGGAAATTGCATGAGGAAAACACATTTTAGATGGCAGGGAGGGATGAGGGGTAGAGCAGCTCCTTTTGTTGTTCAAGTGATGATGTTTCTAGGTAGGGCCTATCCTTTTAACTGTCATTCATTAATGTTTCAGGAAGACTGATGACTGCCAGGTGCAGAGATCTCACACTCATGTGTGTCCTTGTTTTGATACCCCAGCTTGGAGCCTGCCTCTTTGCTACCTGCGGTGAAAACCATCACCTTCACAAAGGCTGTGTCCGAGGAGCAGCCAGAAAATAGAAGTCAAACCCAAAAAGTGTCTGGGACTGCATACAGTGGATTGGCATCATCTGTCTAGAAAATGTATATATAAGTGTGATCCAAACCACTTCACCTTTTTCAGTCTCAAGTTCTTCTAGTCTAAGCAAGTGAGTTCTATGCTGAGTAAGCGAAGAACTGCTGTGTGACCAGGGCTTTTTTTTTACATAACATCCAATTTTTGTAGGTGATCACCCGAAGGCTGCAACTTGCTGGAGAAGCTGAGGGCTGCCAAAGCATGTAGAAGTGTGCCTGCCGTCTCATAATGGGAAGAAGAGTAGCTGGCCTAGCAGGAGGAGAGACTGCCCAATAGGCAAAGCCCAGTTTGTTCCTGACTTGTGGAACACAAAAGTTTGTTATCAAAAGTGAGCAAACCCGGTACTGACCAGATGTGAGGTGTTCCTCTGTGTCCCACTGCAGTTATGGATGTCTGCACCACAAGACGTTTTTAGCTAGATTGAAATTGTGATTCTTGGGCGCATCAACAACGGGCATAAGGCCAAGTGCTGCCACTGTCTTCAAGTTTCACACCTGTGAGTAGCTGATGCATCAGCCCAGAGGCTGAAGCTAATTAGTGCAGGAGCTTACTGGCATCATCTTCTGAAGCAGCAACTGTTGAAGGTTAGCACCCACCTTGATTGGCCCCTGGTGCTGCAACTACACCAAGACAAGCTCCTCCCAGCATCGGCCCAGAGGCTGCAGTAGCTGAAGTTGTGCCCCCCTGCATCACTCCTCTTTAGGCCCCCCTTCCCCCCCCCCCCCCCCCACATTTGCCAGAGATGAATGCTCAGATGTATAGGCCCTAGAGGGCGAGACATCTGATAAAGCAACTGCAAGCCCTCCAGTGGCTCAGAGAGGTACGCAGCCATCGTCCACTTTGCCCCAACACTGGCAGCAAGACCTGAGGGTAAAAGGCTACTGAACGCAACAGGCCCCCTGTGGGGCAGTGCCACTATATTTCGAAATATGCAATTCATAGTTGGCAATTAGCTCAGTGATACAGTGTACTGTTCCTTAGATGTCCACCGCTCTTGCCCCATGTCCTACAAATAAAGGCTTTTGCCAACCATTGACCTGATGTCTTGCCCTAAAATATTTGTTTTGTGGGCCTGTAGCAGGCACCTAGAATGATGAGAGTAGTGTGGATGAGAGTCCACTGGCAGATCTTAAATTTCTTTAGGGACTTAGAACCCTTGGGGCAGTAACCTTTGAGGGGATTCAAGGGAAAAATTCTGTCTGGGTGCTCAAGCACAGACCTAGCACACTTTTTTGTGAGGGTTACTAGTAGAGAGATGCCAATGAGCTCTATTTTCATGCAAGCATCTCATCAAGGTGTGCCCAGTTAGAAGTTAATCCCGAGGTGCTATTCCAGAGAATTGGGGCGATGTTGAGATGTTGCTCTGCCATTTCCATAATCGCTGGTCAATGTGCCTCAGAATTTTCCCCAAAGTCTACTGGCTGTGCCCCATCCGGAGCCTGGCAAAGCCTGCCTGGAGGGCACAGCCTTATTGCGCCAGTAGCAGGAAGGGCTGCATATTTGCCTACATAGGCCCTCGTCTTCCTTTACTCATCGTCCCACGTTCCCCTGTTATTTGGCGTTATCTTTATGTGACTTTGAGGCTATCTCTTGTGCATGGGGTGTTTTCACATATGGTTAGCCGAGCCTCTAGACTGAATGGGTACATTCACTGCTAAAAGGAGCATGAATTAATATGTAAACAGAATAAATGTAATCCCATTAACTAATGGCTCTGGTGGGGGATAGGTGGGTTAAAGCATTTTCTGCTATGGTGGAGGCTTAGGATCAAATTACTTAATATGCCACGGAAGGATGTATTTTGTGCTGCAGTCTACAGAGGGTTAGAGAAAGGTCTACCTAGGGTGATGGGAAGTGGAAGCTCCCTCTAGAAGGGTTCACCCCAGGGAGTCGCTAGTGGGAGAGGAAGTGAAGGGGAGATGAAGTGAAAGGCACAGGAGCAAAATGAGAATAGTAAGCAGGAGTGGGCCAAAGAAGCAAAGATGAAGATGAAGCGATAATAAAATGATGATGAAAGGAGTTGGCGACATTTAGGATATTTAACCTAAATATATTGTAAGTCATAGAGAATGTCTGTGAGCAAGTAGAGGCATCAAGCCGAAAACCACATGCCTTTATAAAGTCATGGAACGCCGAGGTGACTTGAAATGTACTTCTAAATGCACACTTGAGGTTATTTTATGTAATATGTGTGTGTTTTACGCTTTTACATGGGTCAAACGTTGTCCCAGGTTATGTTTGAGTAGAATATCTTTTTCTTATTCTTCTATAGTCCAGTTAGCATGGTCTTTGGGTCCTGCCAAACACCCTTGACATTCTTTGCACAATCAGGAAGGGCAGAAACATTTTGTCCATGTGTTGGAGATGAGGAGAGTGTACTCAAATCACCAGCTCCCCATATACTTAAGTTTTAATATCATAGAAAGTGGGCTAAAGTAAAGAATAAATAACATTTAAATGTCCCCACTTTTGTTACCTTCTTAACTAATAGAGCCCGTTCTTACATCCATAAAAAAAATCTCAAGAACTGTGGATGAGCCCACGGAGCGATAGTTGTTTCTGGGGAAGGATGCAGCATGTCACAGTTGGGGGTTAGGGGTTTTTATCTTTCTTTCTTTCTTTAGGAAAACCATCTAAGAGCAATAGGTTTGACAAATCAGTGTTGGTCAAAGTATGTTTGTACATCACCATCCTGACTTCGGGCTACCTGGCCTTGTGAAATGCTAGGCTGCACAGTCTGCCCGCAGTGGAGCCTGTGTCACTTCTGCTGCGACCTGACAGTGCTCTCTGTGCTCCTGAGAGTGGAGCCGCAGAGAGGGAGGGGAGCCCTCCAACGCGGTGGAGTACACAGCAGGTGGCCCTGAAACATCTTTGGAATAAGGTTTTACTTGGTAAATCTGATGACAAAACGTGATGGCAGGAAGAACTTTAAATACGCTTTTTATTGATCCTCTCCTCCGTATTATATCATCTATTTGTGCATTTATTTAGATCTTGATATAATGTGATCAAAACCTTGAGCACATGGTGATAGTTAGACACGCCAGTGTACAATCACGCAAGGTACGTGTGAAATAAAAAAATGTAACACCGTCCGAGGGGTTAGCCGTATATCTCAAGTGAAAGAAATATTTCAGATTACGAGAAGTAAGTAACATTGTTTGAAAACAGACAATAGGGGCAGTACATTTTAATTGTTATGTCCCCCAGAGAGCGAAGATCGAATAGGTTTGTCTGAGAGAATCCTTAGAGGTACATTTCAGAACTTTGGTGTAGTAAGAGAGAGGAGAGCAGAGGAGAGAGGATAATATAGAAATGTGAGCAGCGAAAGAAGAACAAAAACATAGGTAAGCCGTCTGTGAAAAAATGAGCAATCTGTACACCGAGTCAGACTTCCCTGGAGAGGTTGAGGACTGACTTGAGTGGTCATGGATTCTAAACTTCCCCATCAGTTTCAAGTGTTTCATAGGAAAAGGCAGTATATATTAATATAGAAAACAGTCGCCATAAGAAGTGATTTTTAGACGAATACAGACCTCTGTCGAAAATGTTCGACAATCAGATACCTTTCACACTGTTACTTATCATTGTGATTTATGTGTTGTGAGCAGTGAACCTAAACAACTGTTTATCAGCAACAAAATGAATCTTATGGCGAGTCAGGAAATGCGGGGGGAGAGAACACGTCCTGTAATGGCAGGAAATAAACATTTTCTTTTTCACAAAACAAACTCCCTTCTGTAGCATTTCGTTTTGTACCATTCCATACATTATGTACAGTTAAAAACAGAGAGTTTGCTTATATTCAAGAACTTAATTCACCATCAGCAGAGGAACATGTATGACCTTTGTAAAGTGATCTAAGTGGGATGTCCCGGGTAGCGTTAGGCCTTGTGTCAGACTTTCTCTAGTACTTAAAAAAAAAAGTGTGTTTGTGCATATCATCTCACACAGAGTTCACTCGGAGGAACAATATTAGTTGTTTTATTGGAAGCTTTTGAGACAAATGCACATTGGTAAGAATAATATTGCAATCCTCCATATTTTCAATATTTTAGCCAGAAATCTAAAGGTTTGCTTATCACCCACATATGTATCCCGATTTGCCTGTTTCTTTTCACCATAACTACGCCTAGGCCACTTGTCCTAGCACTAACATTAACGCCCAATTTAGCAACAAAAGAATTCAAGTATTAAGTTAGACTGGTCGGAGTAACCATGGACCTAGTGATAGCCAGGTTTTAAAGTTTATGTTCTGGTACAAGAAGCACAGGTAGGCAAAAATTTGTGATTTTGTGAAAAACTTTGAACAACTGGACAGATAATAAATGTTTTAAAAAAGACCTAAGTTCGTTTTCATTCTCTTTTTGGATGCTTGAAAGTTGCCTTCGATGGCAAATACAAAGTTACAACTATAGATAGTGTGACAGCTTGAGAATTGTGCCTGTTTGGTGCATCTCAAAGTAAATGCTAACAAAGCAGCTGGTGCAAAATTATATTGACACTAAAAACTTCAGTTCACAGCATTTCTCACTTTTATTTATTTTTATTTTTTACTATTGGGTAATTTACACAAGGCAGCCAATATTATCCGAAAATTGAATTGATCCATAGTGCTTTTAAAAAAAAAACATGCTTTCTGCTCATTCACTTGCATCCAAGGAAACATATTCGGATCGTAGTAATCCAGAAACTTAAAGGAATGTATTCCAATATTTGAATTTTCCTTGAACAGTAGGCATGTGCACTTCAAGGAGGAAGACTGATAGGTGTACTCATGAATCTGTGTTTTTGGCAGTTTTATCGCCAAATTGGCATTCTCAGGGTATATATGAGCTACAGAATACGTTACATTGTCACTTTTATTTTCTATCAGATGGGTAGAGATCAGGGTCGTGACTAGATTCAGACTTCGGGGGGGGGGAGAGGGGACTACCACTTTGATCAGTGACAGCACAGCTGTTTTCAGAACCTGGGTCACAATGACTAGTTGCAGTTCCCTTGTTACCTTTATGGTTGTGGTATGCTACTTAATCTGCACAGCAGTATAGCACAATGAACGTTGAAGCTGTATTCAGTAGTACTACATGATAACCCCACATTTCAGCTTACATCGTGTATTCATGCCTTTGATATGCTTGGCAAGTATCACAGCTTGAAGCAACTCTGTAAAGATATTGGTGCTAGCAGCACATGATGAAGCACAGAAGAGTAATACATATTAATGGTTTAAAAATACAGTAACTGTGCAAGAAAAGGAAACGCTACAGCCGTAAGTCTGGGGAATTTCTACACAGCGTTTCTACACCTGGCGTGGTGTATATGTTTAATTGAAATCCTTGAGTAGGAGCAAAAGGATTATGAAATATGACTTCTTGCAGCAAAGCTCAGTGAAAGCATTTTAATGTACTTGGCTTCTTACAGCAGTGATGTGATTAGGTCAGAACAATTCAGAAAAAAGGTTTTGGATAAACAGGAATAATTTGCACGGCCCCCTCTTGCGAACCTAACCTGCTTCTTCCTACCTCTGAAACAATGTAGGAAGTTGGCTCTGTATGTGCTATTTCAAAGTAAGGAATAGCATGCACAGAGTCCAAGGGTTCCCCTTAGAGGTAAAATAGTGGTAAAAATAGATAATACTAATGCTCTATTTTGTGGTAGTGTGGTCGAGCAGTAGGCTTATCCAAGGAGTAGTGTTAAGCATTTGTTGTACATACACATAGACAATAAATGAGGTACACACACTCAGAGACAAATCCAGCCAATAGGTTTTGTTATAGAAAAATATCTTTTCTTAGTTTATTTTAAGAACCACAGGTTCAAATTTAACATGTAATATCTTGTTTGAAAGGTATTGCAGGTAAGTACATTAGGAACTTTGAATCATTTCAATTGCATGTATACTTTTCAAGTTATTCACAAATAGCTATTTTAAAAGTGGACACTTAGTGCAATTTTCACAGTTCCTGGGGGAGGTAAGTTTTTGTTAGTTTTACCAGGTAAGTAAGACACTTACAGGGTTCAGTTCTTGGTCCAAGGTCGCCCACCGTTGGGGGTTCAGAGCAACCCCAAAGTTACCACACCAGCAGCTCAGGGCCGGTCAGGTGCAGAGTTCAAAGTGGTGCCCAAAACGCATAGGCTCCAATGGAGAGAAGGGGGTGCCCCGGTCCCGGTCTGCTTGCAGGTAGGTACCCGCGTCTTCGGAGGGCAGACCAGGGGGGTTTTGTAGGGCACCGGGGGGGGGGGGGACACAAGCCCACACAGAAATTTCACCCTCAGCGGCGCGGGGGCGGCCGGGTGCAGTGTTAGAACAAGCGTTGGGTTCGCAATGGAAGTCAATGGGAGATCAAGGGATCTCTTCAGCGCTGCAGGCAGGCAAGGGGGGGCTTCCTCGGGGAAACCTCCACTTGGGCAAGGGAGAGGGACTCCTGGGGGTCACTTCTGCAGTGAAAGTCCGGTCCTTCAGGTCCTGGGGACTGCGGGTGCAGGGTCTTTTCCAGGCGTCGGGACTCAGGTTTCAGAGAGTCGCGGTCAGGGGAAGCCTCGGGATTCCCTCTGCAGGCGGCGCTGTGGGGGCTCAGGGGGGACAGGTTTTGGTACTCACAGTCGTAGAGTAGTCCGTGGGTCCTCCCTGAGGTGTTGGTTCTCCACCAGCCGAGTCGGGGTCGCCGGGTGCAGTGTTGCAAGTCTCACGCTTCTTGCGGGGAGTTTGCAGGGGTCTTTAAAGCTGCTCCTTTGGATAAAGTTGCAGTCTTTTTGGAGCAGGTCCGCTGTCCTCGGGAGTTTCTTGTCGTCGTCGAAGCAGGGCAGTCCTCAGAGGATGCAGAGGTCGCTGGTCCCTTGGGAAGGCGTCGCTGGAGCAGAGTTCTTTGGAAGGCAGGAGACAGGCCGGTGAGTTTCTGGAGCCAAGGCAGTTGTTGTCTTCTGGTCTTCCTCTGCAGGGGTTTTCAGCTAGGCAGTCCTTCTTCTTGTTGTTGCAGGAATCTAAAATCTTAGGTTCAGGGAAGCCCTTAAATACTAAATTTAAGGGCGTGTTTAGGTCTGGGGGGTTAGTAGCCAATGGCTACTAGCCCTGAGGGTGAGTACACCCTCTTTGTGCCTCCTCCCAAGGGGAGGGGGTCACATCCCTAATCCTATTGGGGGAATCCTCCATCTGCAAGATGGAGGATTTCTAAAAGTTAGAGTCACCTCAGCTCAGGACACCTTAGGGGCTGTCCTGACTGGCCAGTGACTCCTCCTTGTTATTCTCATTATTTTCTCTGGCCTTGCCGCCAAAAGTGGAGGCCGGGGCCGGAGGGGGCGGGCAACTCCACTAGCTGGAGTGTCCTGCGGTGCTGTGACAAAGGGGTGAGCCTTTGAGGCTCACCGCCAGGTGTTACAGCTCCTGCCTGGGGGAGGTGTTAGCATCTCCACCCAGTGCAGGCTTTGTTACTGGCCTCAGAGTGACAAAGGCACTCTCCCCATGGGGCCAGCAACATGTCTCTAGTGTGGCAGGCGCTGGAACTAGTCAGCCTACACAGACAGTCGGTTAAGTTTCAGGGGGCACCTCTAAGGTGCCCTCTGGGGTGTATTTTGCAATAAAATGTACACTGGCATCAGTGTGCATTTATTGTGCTGAGAAGTTTGATACCAAACTTCCCAGTTTTCAGTGTAGCCATTATGGTGTTGTGGAGTTCGTGTTTGACAAACTCCCAGACCATATACTCTTATGGCTACCCTGCACTTACAATGTCTAAGGTTTTGTTTAGACACTGTAGGGGTACCATGCTCATGCACTGGTACCCTCACCTATGGTATAGTGCACCCTGCCTTAGGGCTGTAAGGCCTGCTAGAGGGGTGACTGACCTATACTTGCATAGGCAGTGAGAGGCTGGCATGGCACCCTGAGGGGAGTGCCATGTCGACTTACTCGTTTTGGTCTCACTAGCACACACAAGCTGGCAAGCAGTGTGTCTGTGCTGAGTGAGAGGTCTCCAGGGTGGCATAAGACATGCTGCAGCCCTTAGAGACCTTCCTTGGCATCAGGGCCCTTGGTACTAGCAGTACCAGTTACAAGGGACTTATCTGGATGCCAGGGTCTGCCAATTGTGGATACAAAAGTACAGGTTAGGGAAAGAACACTGGTGCTGGGGTCTGGTTAGCAGGCCTCAGCACACTTTCAATTGTAAACATAGCATCAGCAAAGGCAAAAAGTCAGGGGGCAACCATGCCAAGGAGGCATTTCCTTACAAACAACTAATAAAGACCTAAGCTCTCCAACACTAATGTACGCTGCCTTCGCAGGTCAGATCTTCCTCCAACTCTTCTTCAGCTATGGGCACACAGTGAAATGTAACTATTTGTAGTAGTCTCATGAGATGTTGAACTTTAGATATTGCGGAGTAGATGGACATTTTCCTGCCTCAGTGGGACTCTATCTGACCTACCTCAGTATCTCTGTAAGATTTTCAAAGCTCTGTCAGCACTTGATTCTTCTTGCCATCACCACAACAACCCAACAACAACTTTAACTAATTCTTCCTGCCACTCATTGTTTCTAGTTTTCCTTACTGCATAGCTTTTGGTCAAATGCTTAAGGCTGGTTACCCAAGATATTGGTCTGGTGAGAGACCAATGTGATAGAGAATACCCACTTCATGTACAAGGCTTTTTTTCTCTACCTTGTGTTCTTCCATTCTCTCTCCTTATTTTCTCTCAGGCACCCTCTCTGTGCTACGAGACAAATATACAATGTCTTAAAAAGCTACACAGAAACATAAATTATCATCTTAAGACAATCAAAGACAAATACACAAAATAACTTTTTAAGGCAACTAGAGACACAAACTAAAGTTCCTTTGCAATAACATTCTAATTTGGAATTTTTATTCTCTTTTACTATCTCTCTCTCTCTCTTTGGGTATCTTTCTCGTGGTCTTTCTCTTCCTATAGGTTTTTGCTGCTCTCCTTGGATCTCTCTTTCCAGGATTGTTTTCAGTCTCTCACTCATACTCTCTCTCTCTTACCCCCTCATCCTTCTCTGAGTTCCTCATCTGCTCATCATCCTGCAACCATTTAGCACTGCCTCTCCCTTTTTCAATCTCCCCTTAGTCATTTTCCTACTCAGTCTTCCTTCTTTATATCCACAAGTCTTTTCTCCTCTACCTTTTCTTAGCCTTCTCATCACATCACTATCTGCATCCTTATGAACTTCATCACTTTTCCTTAGTTCACCACAGTGCCTTGTACTGATCTCTTCTCTTACTTTCCTCCACCCGTCTTCCCTACCTGCAAAAAATGTTGCTCTCGTCATCAGTTTCCCCCTCAGAACTCCACCACATCAGCATACTGGGCTTGCTACAAAATAACCTGAGAGAAGGTTTCTCTCAGGTGAACTGCAAGTGCTATTTGCATCGAACATACGTCCGACAAGGGCATACTTTTGGGCAGCCAAGCTGGAGTGGATTTATAGTGCCAAGTGGTCACCATGCACCCAGTCAGCAACTTGGACTAAAATAAAAGGTGATGGTACAGCCACAATATTATATGGTACATTGCTCCACTCCACCTTCTAAACATGAAATGCTACTTCAAAGGTAGTAACAGTATTGCACCTTCCAAATACACACTAAACCGGCACAGCAAGTACCATTCATGCATATTTTTCTCCCACACAAAACATATACATCATTGGCAACAGCAATACACACTTACCCCACAGACAGAACAGGTACAGCATGGGAAGAAGAAAGATGAGCCCAGGGGCCTCCTGACACCTACGGTGTATGAAGGATGGTGTGAGGGGCGGGGTTTTCTATGGGGATTATTCCTGCAATATAGTCTGTGTTTGAAGATAGGGTAAATGTAGAAGTCTGCTTTGCGATCACCAATAATATATGCAGAAGGGGAGAGTAGGGGTATAAGCCAGCGTGTTGGGTCAGTGGACTCCTGTTGTCACCTCTGTTATCTCCCACTAATCCTCTGTCTTCCCTCAGTGCTACTCTTCAAACCACCCAGCCTGTTACATTTTTTTATTGTGGTCCCTAGGGCATCATCAACCAACAGAGAGGTGTAGTTCCTTTGAAAACAAAGGAAGACTGTCAGATGGCAGATAACCAAGTGGTAAAGACAGTCAGGGTGTGGGGTTACAAGGCCCAGTGAAAGCAAGAAGGTAGGAGACAAAATACCCAATCCAGCCCATAGCAGATGCTATATACTCTACAATCAGCAGGCATTTCTCAGTGTTTGTTAGGGGTGGAACAGAGGCCAGAACATGTAAAGGGCCAGGATATCACGATAAGTCAACATGCACCAGTTAGTGCAGTGTACAAACTCCTGCAAAATCCATCGAATCTTTGTATGTCATTTAGCAAGTATATGTTTTGTTCTACTTGGTGATTGCTCTAACAATTCTACAGTGATTGTCTACAGCAGATTTAGCAGAAAAGTGATATTTGGCTTATTTGAATGAATCTGAACCAGTGACACTTACACAGGACCACATTCCAGTATGTGACTTTTTTGCTCACCATCACACCCCATGACAGAAACAAGCAAATCAGCCTTGGCCCTGCACCACTAAGAATAGTTAAGTTCAGATTGAAAGGCCAGGACCCCTCTGAACAGAAGCACAAGCAACCCTGAACCGGTTTAGGCCCATTCAACCTGGTCAGTCGGGTGCCTGAGTCTTATAATATAGTGAGCATAGGGCTCAGGTCTGGACTCTTAGAGCATGGCACTGAAGAAAGCAAAAAAACAATTGGGTAGAAAGCTTGAAATAATCTCTGCCACTGGTAACTGCATTCCAGTCCTTCATTTGTGTCCACCATTCCACCTCTCACAGGTCCCAGCCATATGCAAATCAGCCTTGGCCCTGCTACAAATTTTCCAATTTTCCATTACTGTAAATAACATGTTCTGTCCTTACTCGGTGATATCCATTTTATCACCCTGCAAAGATGAAAGGTTGGCCCCCCCGGATTGAATTTAAAATCTCTTCAGAAACACTGTTCCTACCCACCGGCCCTGCGGTGAACTTGGAATAGGGCCGGTGGTGTCCTGGCGGCAGCAGTGTTCAGGCGGCAGGTTGAGTTGCCCACCAAACTCGGAATGACCACCTAAATGTAGTTGGAAGTTGGCGTTTGCATATTCTTCACAGACAGCCACACAGTAGAGTGTGGGTGGAGACAGGATGGGTCATCCAAGCAGAGCTGTAGGGAGAGCAGAGCTGTGCACAACCCTACTTGCACTTCAAAGACATTGCCCAACCTCGCACACAAAGAAGTTCACTGTAGTCTATTGTGCCCCCACACAGACTAGGACCAGGGCAGGGAGGCAGGAAATTCCTGACATTGCTGTGGGGAGAAGTTTCTGGCACTTCAAAGCTGGCATCAGGTATAAAAATAGGACCCTCAGACCCACTCTTCAGTTCACGTCTGGATCTGCGGAAGGACTCTCTGAGGACTGCCTTGCTGCCTGTGGCCTGCTGTGTACTTCAGAGTACTGCCCTCCTGCACCTAGAGAACTGCCATGCTGCCTGAAGCCTGCCCCAGACTCTCAGGGGACTTCCCTGCTGCTTCAGACCTGCTTTTCTGCCTAAACCTAGGACCTCCACAGTGACTTCAGGGGCGAGTTGGCTGGCCCTAGTCAGAGCCTCGGGGACAGAAGAGGATACAACTATCTTGAGCCAGCACATGGACCATGACCCTCGTAGTGGTGCCTGTGAGAAGAGACTGGGACCTACCTGTTCGCTGATCGGCCCAAGGTACATCGCTGATTAGCCTGACTTAGCGGTAGCTCCCACTACACTCTTCTTCGAATGCACAAATATTGTTCAGCTACCCCTCGCCAAAAGAATATCTGGCCTCTTGAAGCTCTTGACGGCTACTACGTGCAGATTTGTTCTTCCTGGAGATTTTCAGCTTCCATAAAAGAGACTTATGGCTTGATCACAAGTCTGGCGGTCACAAGACTGCCAGACTCGTGGACGGCCCCCCTGCGGCTGTGGCGGTCAGACCACCACATAACGAGTTTGGTGGGCGGACCCACCAACAGACTGCCATCTCCGCCAGGATTCAAGATCCCGATGGGCTGATGGTGGTCCTGGTTGTAATCAGCCAGTGTGGCACTGAACTCAGTGCCGCCCTGCTGATTTCAATCTTGTTCTTAGCCATCCTTTTATGGTCGTTTTGCCCACCATGAAAAGTCTGTCGGAGAACAAGTGCCGGGGTCTCAACACCATTGGAATGCCCTCTGTCTGCTTTGCAGACAGTGTGCATTCTAAGGGTGCTGGTCAGTCCCCTCTGTTCTACGAGATAGCACTCGGCTCCATTAAAGGAGCTGAGTGCTATCTCGCAACACTGTTCCCGCCGGGCTGACCGGTGGGAACACTGTATTTCAATTTTTTCCACCGGTTAGCCAGCTCAGACGGGTGGAAATCTTGTAATAGGGTGGGGAAGAGTTTGGCGGTCCTGCATTGGAACTGCCAAACTTGTAATTGGCCCCTAAGTCAGAACGTGGAAGTCTTGACCGCGTATTCGTCCAGTAGCTCCCCGACGATGATGTATCCTCCTTGGACACTGCTGGCTTCCTTGCCTCCCTGAACTTTACCTTCCCAGACATTTTTCTCAAAACAATGTTCTTAAGTCTGAAGGTGAGCGGAGACCGGGCCCAATCCACTTTGTGCATCTGAATCGTGGTCCATTGCGGTTGGCCAGAACGTTTGACTTTGCCCAGGTCTCATGCCTAGATGTCATTGGTTGGTACTTTGATCTTTTAGGCACTATTTTTCACTTAAAACTTAAAAAATTCATAACTCTGGTTCTACAGATTGAACTTTTGCTGTGTTGGTGGTAAATAATTTAGTAAAACTTACTCTGTTTTTCTAACTTACTGTGGAATTTTTCCTGTGATGTGTTTTCACTTTATTACTGTTCTTATGCTGCACAAAACTTTATACATTGCTTTTAATTTAAGCCTCACTGCTTGTGTGCCAGTCTGCCAGAGGGCTAAGTACAGGTTACTTTTGTGATGTTTGTTGTTCACCCTGACAAGGAATTTGGCTGTTGCTTGAGTAGAGTTTCACCCCTCTTAAACAACATCCCAATTTCTCACACTCACCCACTTCTACCTGCAGGGAATGTGCTTGTATCACCCGGCGGCTAACGTGCACTTTAATTGTTCTGTTGTTTAGCAGTAATCAACACCAAGCATTAACTGCCAAGGAATACTTTTGTGATTAGTCGAAAATAAATGGTCATAATTACGTATATTGTGCACCTATAATTGTATACTGGCATTACATACAATATTCAGTGCATACACGTTACCTTGCTTGCCAGTCTTAAAACAGAAATTCAGTGTTAACTTGCCAGTGTTTCTCCTGTCGTTACTTATGAGACATTATTTTCAGATTTGCTTCTGGAAATGTTATGCCTTTTCAAAGAGCTTTAGAAACTAGAACCCCTTTATATTGGTCTTGTCTCGTGTATGAGATGTGGACAGAACTTTTAGCCTGTCCTTCTTGCACTCACAGGAGCATAGAGTTCATGCACTTCCATGAACAGCCACAGGGGTGCACAAAATCACTCTCCTTGGGAACCCAGAGAAATTGAGCCTGCTGCTTTCCAAGTTTCTGGTGGCAGAATATCAGCAGTGCCACTCATTGTCAAGGGAAAGTTCTTCTTAAATATAGAACACTAACAAAGTAACATATGGCATGCTGACTTCCAGTACATGGGAAGCCTGACCACCAATGTAGGGACTAGAATTTTGTACACTGGTTCGCATTGGGGAGTTCTTAATTCAAGCTGCCAATGCCACCCTTACTCCACACTCCTAATATGTGATCCCTGGTTCTAGGAATGAGAATTTAGCCATAACTGTGTTATGTTCATGAAGGTTGTTGGCTAGAATATCCCAATATTGTCTATAAAAGTAGTCGTTCGGATAATATAATAACTAGAGTTGCCTGTGGCCAAATCAAACCCCATTTCACTTAGAACTGTGCTTCAGACAAAATGCAGACTCACTCTACTGCTCTCTTGATTATACCAGGACTCACACAATGCTTTGGTTCTCGCAATACATACAATTAAAGATTAGTAACAGAATTACAGGGATGTTTTTCACCGAGGGGTTCTGAGTGATATCAAATAGACAAAAAGAGCTCAAGTTGTCTATGATGTCACTCTCAACCCTGAGGTGAAAATAACATGTAATTCATTTTTTACCCAGATATAATTTTATGTTATGTATGCTCCCAAATCATCTGCCCCTACCTTAAAACGCCACAATGGGGCAGAAGAGTAGTGGGAGACCCATACATAACATGACCTCTCCTTCCTCTTCCAATTTTTTTTTTTAAATGGCCTCCTGCCTCCCACCCACTCCACTCTCTGGGCCATATGTACGAACATATTTTCCCATAGACACAGAATGGGTAAAACCCTTTGATACATCTGCCTGCCCTCCCCTCTCCACCAGAATCTGTGCACCCTGCTTCCAGGCTTATAAAGAGTCCATCCAGAGTAGCGTGTAATTCTTGTATGACATAGCAACAGTGGTTAACACGTTCTGTTAAGGATTGGTGTTCCTGCATAGTAGTTAATTATTGGAATTACAGAATCCCTTGGTGTTACGTTCTTATTGATGCCCGAACTCATACAGAGCGCTGGTTCTTTTAATCTACAGGCTCACTCTCAACTACACTCCTGATAATACCCGGACTCATGCAGAGTACTCTCTCAGTCCTATGCTTCTGCTGTTGCTCAGACTCATATAGAGCTCTATTTCTGGTACTGTAAAGGCTTACTTGGGGCTGCGCCCCTGAGGGTGTTCAGTCTAATTCAAAGCTTTGCTTCTGATTAATATATGGACTCACTCAGTGCTATGTTTCTGATAATACCCGGACTCACTCAGAGCTCTGCTTGTGATACTATAGAGACCCTCCGGTGCTTTGTTTCTGATGATGCTGTCACTCATACAGAGCTCTGCTTCGGGTAACGTACAGGCTCACTCCGGGCTGCTCTCCAAATGATGCTTGGACTCAAAGAGAGTTCTTTTTCTGATAACACACACTCAGTGCTACACTCCTCCTAATACCTGGACACATACAGATCCCTGCTTCTAATAATATAGAGACTAGGTGCTATACTCCTGGTGATGCTTGGTCTCATTCAGAGCTCTGATCCTACAATACTCTTATTCACTGCGTCATGCTAGATTTTTGTATATGGTGCTTGTATCACACTCTGGCCGCCAGTGTTTGTTGAGGGGGGCATAGTCACTTTGAGTACTGTTCTGGATATAAATCCAGACACAATCAATGCTCTTTTCTGAATAATACTTAACCTCTCTAGACATAGCTCCTTCATCCTAGTGTGTGGTGCCAGTCCCTATTGGCAATTTCAGATAAGGAAACAAGGTGGGTTCTAATAAAGGAAATGAAGACTAATAACTGGCCTCTCACTTGAAGTGCATGGGGTACATTAAGTATGTTTAAGATGGGTAACTAGGGAATGTCAGTTACAAACACTTTAGGAAATTCTTCATTCAAAACAAAAAATTCTCTTTTGTTAAATTAAGAAAAGACTGAACATTCTGCTGTCCTTTCAGTTCTTGCTGTTGTTTGAAGCCCTCCACCTCACAAGCTCATTGTTTGTTTGTTTGTTTGTTTGTTTCATTAATTGATTGATTGACTGACACTTTTAACAGGCACATTATCTGTTGGTCCCTTTATGCCGGTCTTAAAGTTACCTGAGTAGATAGGTTGAAAACATATTTTTAAAGGTATATAAATAGGGAATTTGCTGCCACTTGCTGGATAACAAATTGCAAAAAGGTAGCTTCTGAAATGACATAGATACCGAACCTCTGGACTTCAATTTTACTTGCAAAATTCAGGTAAGAGAATTCTCATTCTTGTGCAGGTCACGCGCTAGATTATAGAATAAAATCTTGTTGGCTAGAGCGGAGGGAGCTAGGGCGTGGACACATTTGAACAAAAGGCATAATATTTTGAAAAAAATATTATATCTAACAGCGAGTCGGCAAAGGGTGAGTCTGGCCTTGGTGACATTGTTTCTGTGTCCCGGTGCTGACTCCACATGAATGGGAGCATTCTGCAGCCTTAGGAAGCAATATTTCTGAAAGGCAGAAAATCCAATGTATAAGGTGGTATAGTAATCGAACATTGTGTTGTCACCTGACCACTCCACCGTGCTCTGTGGAAGCTGGACACTAGAGGTAAAACATGCCTCGGGGCATTTTGTTGGTAAAATTAGCTGACAGTGTACGCCCCAACCTGCTCGTTGAGAGAAATATCAGACTCAGAGTAAAATTGTAGGCGTTTTACTTTATGGGAACCTGAGTTGTTGCTCGAAGGCAAGAAAGAGGGGTAAGTATGCCAAATTAGGTCGACCTGTGGTTTGGATGTGGTTTATTTGGAGATAATTATCTTCCATCCAAGATTCTACATGCACAATACCTTTTGCAGATCAGACTCCAATATGGCATCTTGTGAGAACTTGATTGAAAGCTGTATATTGTAAGCCTAGAATTCCAATGCTATCTTGGTGTCTTTGAAGATGTCAAATTTAGGGGCCAGGTAGATTTGAGAGGAAGGGCACAGCACCGGCTGAAGAGACCTCATTGAATAAACTATGGCGAAGTAACATTTTCTGAGAATGGTGAATCAAAATGGACTGGAGCCTGTTCAGGGTGGTTCTGATACCATGTACAGTCTGTTTAGGAGGATAGAGTGGGCCATAACATCAAAAGCAGCCGACATGTCAACAAGACTAGAAGGTAGCCCAAACATTTTACAAATTGCAGAGATGCTGCCTTCTTAGCGTTCTCTTTTCACATACTGTCAGTTTCCTAGACTGAGGTCCTGCTTACAACTAGAGGTGATGTCGGACATAGTGCCGGCTTCTGAACCCCATGAAAATGTATACATGGCTGGTAGCAATGGCTATTGCTTTTCACGTCAAATTTGTTTTTAAAATATCTCTTGTTGCTGGGAAATCATGTAATCAGATAAGATAAACCTACTTAGCCCAATTCTTTAGGTGCTGCTCATCCCCCCTCTCCTAAAGTTTAGTGCTATGGGAGCTACTTAGATGATAATCTCCTCATGGAACAACAGATCAAAGAAATCTGCTTGTCCTGCTTGTTTTCAATTCAGGTTTATTCCATTCCTTTCCAAACGGATTCATGTTAGGTTCTAGCAGCAGTTATTCTATCAAAAATAGACTATTGTAACTTTCTCTGCTTGGGTCTTGCTCAGATTTACCTGTCAGTGCGGCTTAGAATCCACAACTTTGCTGTTAGACTGTTTGATGGACCGGAGAAAAAAAGATCATGTTACTCAAGCCAGAAATAAATCACACTGGCTTCCCGCCGAGCAGAAGGTTGTCTTTAAAACTGTGTCTGATGTACGAATTATTATATGGCTTAGAATAAACTCCAATTAGTTGCTGAAATTCAGCATCATGAATTATCCAGAGATCTCCGTCCTGTTAATTGCTTTTAGCAGTATCTTGTTTGAAGAAGAATAGGGTTGAGAGCAGAGCTCTGTCATGTCTCGGACCTCGGCCTTGAATGAGTCTCCCTCATTAAATTGATCAACTCTGCTATGTCTCTTCGCAATCCCTAAAATTATGCTTGTTCCATTAATTGGCGATGCGTTTTCATTTTGTTATGTACATTGTCAGTAGTCTGCTTTTGCGGGGGGGGGGGGGGGGGGTTAAGAAATGTTTGCATTTAAAAAGTACCACTCCAAACAACAGCCCTTCAGAAGCACATGCTTTTGAGGGAAAATGCACGAGTTGTTCATAAAACGTGTCTGTTCATCCATCTATAAAAATGTGTCTGTGTCTCAGTCTTGGTATGAACCCTTCCACTTCTAGACCCGTCTCACAGTTTTCCTTGTGCAGGGACAGTGCACTACTCTCCCAGATCCCGGTCACCCCTCCAATCACTCATTGACTGTTTCTTTGCTTTTGACCCAGCACATTGCCTAGATGCCTGTATGTTATGTTGACGCTGGACAAATACCACGTACGAGTTTAAACCCAACGAGTTTTGACTTAAGTTACTGAATTAATAAGCTTGCAGACGCGCCGTTTGCTTTTTACACAGTGCGAAACAGCAGCACATTAATGATGTGTTTGTAAATGTAGACCTGGGAATGTCCCGGCATGCAGGCCGCGCCAACGCCTGGCCCCTAAGTAGGCCTTTGTTGGTTTGAAGCGCATGTAGGCGACACACCTAGGCATCAAGCCGCTGACAAAGGGGCCCTGGCCTCTCACTGTCGCCGATGCTTGGGTGAATTCACATAGAACAGCTGGCCATGAGCAGCGATTCTATATTAATCTTATGTACAGTCGACCATCGGGGGCCATAAATCTCACCCCACTTTATTTGCATTGCACGTCGATTGTTTGGTGCCCTGGAGCCCTGAACCCTCTGATGCGCAAGGTGTATTTTTAGGAAGAGACTTCACCACGCCTGTCAGCGTAGGAAACACGTGTGGGCAAAACACATGATATTTGGTTGATTCGCAGAAACGCACGGGTCCGTGACAGCTACGAGCCCAGCTGGGCACGGCCTCGTGACCGCATTTAAAGACACTTTTCCTGTTTGATGCAAAGCAGCTCTAGGAAGATTTGAAAAACGAAATTTGAGCACGAGCTCTTTTTAAAAGGCTGACGATGAATCCTGTGTGAGACCTTATGAAAGGCAGTTGTTGAAGGGAGTGTGTGTGACACCCTCCAGGGCTACAAAGTCTGACCAGTGAGAATGGACCCTTGGACCTTTTAGAATGCGGGTTTCAAGACCTGTTTTTTTGTCTTCAGTTAATTAGTTTGCAGCTCTCCCATTTTTGTGCACATCTGATTTTGTTTCTTACTTTTTGCACGTTTTGATTGGAGTTAAAAAGAAGTGTGTGTCCTCAATTTTAAAGCCTCATGCAACCTAAGAAATGTCTTTCCTGAAACCATTCTTGTGCTGTTCAAGCTGACGTCCTATTTCTGATGTCAATATTTTCCAGATAAGACATTTTAAAGTAATTTGCCCATTGTTTCAAACTTGTTAGCTCACCAGCGTTTGTTGAGTGTTACCCTATTTTTACTTGTATTCACCCTTCTAACAAACAAAATGGAGGTTAGAGCTTCTTGTTCACAGATAGGGATCTGGAGGTTCCTTAGATGGCAATAGATATTTTGTGATGTGAGGCCGTGATCTAGAGAGATGGAAGAACATGCTAAGTATGGTCTTCAAACATGAGGAAGGTCATTGCAGCTGGAGCAAGCCGCAGTAAAGTTTGTTGACAGAAGAGGCAATGGTGGTGTTGAAGGGTGGTTAGAGAATGCAATAAAGCAGGCCGCAGTGTTTTTATAATGTTGATTCCTTCTGTATTGCTTAAGACACCCAAGGATCCTTTACTGCATTATGGGGGACATGGGAGTTAAGACTGTACATGGTGAAGAGAGGACAGAGGAGGCAACCATGGTTGTACTGGAGGTAGGGCTTCGATGTCCTTGACCATGTTTGGTTTAGGTTAGGGGTGCCATATTGGAGATAGTCTTAGAGATGCTGTGTTGGGTTGATAAAGCAGCGAATGGTGATGTTAATGCAGTGGTTAAATTGTCCTTTGTAGGTTTTGAGGTTGGACAAAGGAAACCATTGTGGATGTGTTATGTTGCTTTGTTGTATAGTGAATTGTACCACCATAAGGCCGCTTTAAAGTGCAAAGGTGGAAGAGGAATATTGAGATGAAAATAGACATGATGTAACACAACAGATCAGGCCTTGGTTGAGTTGTTGGTCAGACAATGGGTTCCATGATGTCTTTGAAAAATGAAAAGAGGAGGTCTTTGTTTTGTTGTGGATTTGAAAAGCAAGGGCATGTTGGGATTGGGGATTACTTTGCGGAGGCTTCAAGGAAGATAGGAAAAGGTGATTGTGGTCTTAGGGTAGGGCAGAGGACGTTGACAGCAGCCCCCAATGGAGAGTTCATATGGTGCACAGTTGTGGTATTGGGTGTCAAACAGAGGACGTTGTGGTGTTGATGGTGGGTTGTAGCTTTTGTGCGCACCAGCTCAAGTCTACTTGGCTGGTTTAGATGCAGGGAATAGAGCAAGTCACATGGATACACTTCTGAAATGTGAAATACGAGAAGACTTCAGCAGCCCTGTGTAAATTCCAGAGACTAAACGCAGGATTTTGGGAGGCCAGCCAGTACTGATGACTCATGCTCTGGGATGGAACATAACAGGGCATTACCAAGCAGGCTAACTCGGTTCTGTAAAGCAATTTCTTGGGATATGTCTATCTCTCCTCCACCTTCTCTTGTGATCCCTTCAAACTAGCAGAAGTTACAGTATTTCATCAGATGCCACAAAATGGATTCATATTATGTAAGAAATACTGTAGCAACAATCATATTTACAATCCAGAGATTTTTGAGCTGTGTAAAACAACCTACTCCTTCTATTTTTGTATTTATATTGTTTCCTGCTGCAAAGTCTTTACCTTCGCCGGATTATTAATTGGAATTATTTATGGGTGAAGTCTTTGGCATCATAGAATATCGTTGATGTTCATAGAAGTGTAGTGACAGGGAGGGTGATGTGGTACTGAAAAGAATTTGTGTACTCAGAAACACAGAATTGACAGTAGAAAACACAGTCTTTTATGATGACGTTTAATGCATTGCATCTATTCTGTGCTCTAGTCTTCAGTTTGTATGCGTGGAGTTGGTATTGACTTAATGCCTGCCTTCGACTGTGTACAGCGTCCCGCCCCGCTGCCTTTTGACTGGCTTTGCAATGCAGAAATACCATATACATGCAAAGAATACAATGCACATCAAGTGTGCTTGTGGCCTATTCAAGTCTTGGCACAGCGCAGTGGATTATTCATCTTTCACCGAATGCTTCTGGTTACTTGGGTGTATTCTTCACCAGCAGTCAAGTGACTGCATTGAAGTGCATGAGAGATTACTTTACATTTGTAGCTCTTTCTGTCCGATTCTACTAGCTCCCTCCTTTGTGTCTCACTCCAGTGTGCTAATGCTGCATAGTTAGTACTTAAAACCAGGCTTGCCAAAGCTTGTTTTTCCGTGAGTGGGGTGTGGATGCTTGGATGGCCTCACTGCTTGTTTTTCTTGGTAGTCTAGCTATGCAGTTTCACATTCAACACAGTTACTTGGTTGTTTTGGTTGTTTTCTGAGTAGGCCCCTATGCAAACTGTTTCAGTATATTCTAGGCGGCCACATTACGTTTATGCTGTGTTTGAGTGTAAGCACAATTATTTTAATTTGCGAGCAAGGATGTATGTGGGCTCTTTTCATCTCTGGAAATCGGCATATACAATTCCATCTTGGGGTGTCAGCATGTCTAGAAGGAAAAGGCTAGTTGGGGCCTGGCTTTCTAGCTTATGCCAAATGGAATGCTTGTGAATAGTAATGTGTGATTATTATTATTATTTTTTATTTCTTTTTTTTTAATTCATTTTTTTCTTAAATGCCATCTACCACATAGTGCAGACTGTTTGGTGTCGCAAGACCTATTGTGAACCAACAATGGGCATACAGTCCGCTTGCTACTTTATCATTGGTTCTTATTCAATAGCTTTCCTTGTACCTTCTTCTGTGTGTCCCTCCTCTGAAGCATAACCTCTTTACCATGCATTTGCTTTGCTGACTTGTGTCCTTCAACCGCTCACATTTAGGAAATTCTTTTTTCCCCTTTTTGATTAGCAATAACACAAGTGCACTTGTTTGTTTGTTTTTTCCACCCTTCTCTTGCTTTTCCACCTTCAGACTCTCTGCCCCTGCACTCCATTTTGCTCTCTTTCTCGTGAGCTTCTCACCCAGCAAAACACCCATTGCTCCATTTTGCCCTGTGCTTTGAGTACTCTCACTCTCTGTGCAAACCACACATTCTATGTTGTTCTCTTCGTCATGTGCTTCTTCCCTAAAAGCACTCCATGCGACTGTCTCCTTCATGCACTTTCTCTCTTGTAAATTCCCCCCCAACCCCGTATCACGTTGATCTCTCCCTCTTGCATTTACTCCACCCCATTTTGTGTGTGTTGTTCTCATCCTTCTGTACTTCACCTACTGCATATTGGTCTCTCCCGTATGTGTTTCCCCTTCAAACCCTTCACCAGCCCCATTGCTTCCCTTATGTGCTTCTTCACCCCCACACTCACATTCTGTACTGTTCTCTCCCTCATTTGCTTTTTTCACTTGCGAATCTCCCTTCTCGTGCTCCCTGTTGCTCTCTCCTCGTGCTCTCCCTAAAACACTCTCTGTGCTCGATGTTGCTCTCTTTTCCTAGTGTGCGTCACCCTACAAATTCACTCTGTGCTCTTTCTTTCTCTCCTGTGCTTCTCCAACCCAACCCTCGTTTGCTTGTCCCACTTGCAAATCTCCTCTCTCATGCTCCCTGTTTGGTTAGTAACTACATGAGTGCACTTATTTTTTCCATCTCTCTCTCGCTTTTCCACCTTCAGAACCTCTAACCCTGCAGTCCATTTTGCTCTCTCACTTGTGAGCTTCTCGCCCAGCAAAACACCTGTTGTTCCATTTTGCCCTCTGCTTCGAATACTCTCACTCTGTGCAAACCATGCATTCTGTGTTGTTCTCTTCGTCATGTACTTCTCCCTTAAACACTCCATGCGGCTGTCTCCTTCATGCACTATCTCCCTCGTACTTTTCTCCCACCACCCTGCATCATATTGATATCTCCTTCGTGTGTTTACTCTACCCCATTCCCTGTGTGTTGTTCTCTTCCTTCTGTACTTCACCTACTGCATATTGCTCTCTCCCTTGTGTGCTTCTCCTCGCAAACCCTTCACCATCGCCGTTGCTTTCTTCTCATGTGCTTCCTCACCCCCACACTTACATTCTGTATTGTTGTCTCCCTCATTTGCTTTTCCTACTCGCAAATCTCCCTTCACGTGCTCCCTGTTGCTCTCTCCCTCATGTGCTGTCCGTAAAACACTCTCAGTGCTTAATGTTGCGCTGTCTTCCTAGTGTGCATCACCCTGCAAATTAACCCTGTACTCCATGTTCCTCTCTCTCTCTCTCCCTCTCCTGGGCTTCTCCCACCCTCGTTCTGTATTGCTCTCTCCCTCTTGTGGTACTCCCTTCTTTTATTGCACAATGTCAACTTTCTGAGGGCCATGTGGCTCTTAGGTCTCAGCCTTGGGGGTTGAATTTGTTTGCCTAGATGACCTTGAGTCAGCCGTGATATGGCTGTGCAAACTTGGCCAAGTAAACCCCCTTCAGTAATGGACACTCTATGAAAGTGATATCAAGCAGTCACAGGCTTCTCAGGGAGGTAGTGTGATGGTCCACAAACTCATAACAAAATGGACTAGGTGAGCAAACGTTTCAGTCCTTTCATGTTTATCAAGCTGCAAAATTTCACACTTTTCCAATGCACATTTGCTTTCCAATGTTGCATACTCCAGTTTGCCAGTTTTGGCAGCTGTGTAGGCATTGTTTCCACTCTATTTTTGCTTCACCCCAGCCTGACCCAGTTGTGGTTCCTCTGCTGAGAGTGGTTAAGGAATCAGAAGAGTTGTGGACAAACCTGGGTGGGCAGGAGGAACTTGGAAGCACCAACCAGCCTAGTAAGGTATCCATTGAGCAGGCCTGCAGAATGTTGTCAAGAGCAAGGGGGCTTGTGACTGGCTAGAATCTTTTTACCAGTTAAGAAAAGGGAGGAGGTAGAATTCCTGCACAGAACTTCTTCCGCACAGTGCACCTTTAGAGATGCTAATAAGGACAACAAAATTAATGGCTACAGTGAAGATGTGCTAAATTAAAAGAGGAGTGGTCCTAAACCAGCAGGTGTCTGCTCTAAAACCTTTACATTTTACTGTTCGAATTAATGGCAAATCCGTCCCTGGAAACTAAATTACAAAAGACACTGGCTTTGTTGGATTTTTGCTATTTTGCCTAATTTTTAGCATACGCTCAATGTAAGAGCAAAGACTACAAGGCAAGCAAGGGCTTCTGGGTCTCTACAATAAGGTTTAAGGTTGTAGGCCTCCGGTGACCCAGGGTCTATCCTACTTTAGTTCTGCTATTGGGCCAAGCAGAACCCCTTCACCACTTGACTGTCACTGGTAGCCATGGCAAGCAGTCACACATCCTCATGGAGGTAATGTTGGAGTGCTCGAGCTCAGCACTGTACAAACACTCAGGATAATAAATGATTGTCCAACCTGTGCTTATCTTTCAAGAAGAAAAGTACTCTAATGCACACAAGACCTAAGCATTCCATGCTGTTTCTCACCCAATGAGTGTTTGAGTCCATGATTCGGTCTGGTGTCTCAGTGGATGGCATGCTTTCCCAGACTCTGCAGCTCCCTCTCTTCTGGAGCTAAGCGTAAGGTAGAGGTTTCTCTTGGCCTGTGTTGTGGTTGGGTTTGTAGCTGCTCCGGGTTGTCAAAAGCTTCTTATTTGAATGGTTCAGGTCACTCCACAGTCGCACAATTCCACATCAGTGATTCAAATCATATTGCATCTTCACAACTCGAGCACAGTGGCTCAGGTCACAGCACAGTTTCACACTTCAATTGATGTGGCTTAACCCACGCTGTGTTGTCAACACCTTGGACACAGTGGCTCAGGTCCTGCCACAACTTCACGCTTCAGACTCAATATTCAACAAATGTTCTAGGCTCACACTTCTGTACACAGCAGTTCAGGACACTCCGTACTTAATGACTCCCGACTGAAGTCACACACAGTGTCTGGGAGCAGCCAAACACCAGGTAGTGCAGATCACACTCTGTAGGTCTCCACTTCTGCAGACCCACCGCAACCTGCATGTTGCGCCTTTTTACAGTCACTTGCTACACTTTGCAGAGCCATATTACAGGCTTGGCAGGCTCCTTCCCTCTCTTGGTTGGTTGGCTTCAAGACAGGTGATCGGCTTTTTGAACATGGGGTAGGCTCAGGTGATGTCCCCTCAGCTCTGGGAAGCTGGCTGCCAGGTAGGCACGTGATCTGGCTGGTGATTATACTTCTGTAAAGTGGTGCACAGGCTAATAAGATGTGTCGCGCATTTCACATTTTGTGGAAAAAAGGTTATGTGTGTATGTTAGACACAACTCTTCTTGCAGAGCACAAGCTGACATTGTTTTCGATTCTTGTGTAATACTGCAAATAGGTTGTGTTTTGCATATTTCGACATTAAATATGGCTTTGTTTTTGGACGTATCACAACATAACACAAGTTTTTGTTTCTTTATTGCACAGCATGCAGTGGTTCAAAACCCATATTGTAAAGGAATGATGTAATTTCTGTTAATCATATTCTGTGATTCATGGGTATGACGTTGTCATGATCTGCCACACCCCAGAGCTGCAGTGGTCTAACCTCCCGTTGCAAGGACTTAGTTCAATGCTCCAAGGCGAATTAGACACCCAGTAGGACTATAATCCACCGAGTAGTACTGCGTAGGAAGTTTTATTCTGGTCATGATCAGCCTTGAGTGCGTGGACAGAGTGGAACTCTAAATCTTCTTTCATAAAAAGATACCACACTGTGAATAGCACTCCAAAAGGGGGAAGGGGCAGCTTTAAAACATTTATTTTTAGAACCCAATGCTAGTGCATAAAATATAAACCGTATCCACAGAATTAGAAAATTCAACAGTGCATGATATGACCAGCAAAAACAAAATGACAATTCCTAGAATGGTTAGTAAGTTCCTAGCCTCCTAACACCCGATCGCTGCTTCTCAGCGCTGTGCTAAATGTTATCAGTAGAAAATAGCTAGCTCATACATTACGTTTCTTAAGGTGCAGCGCAGACCTGTTTAGCTTTTCTCTATCACAGTCTCTGCCCGGGAATGATAAGATGATTCATGCTGAAGTCATCTTCTCTGCACTGCTCTTGGAGCAGCCTCCGTGCGAGGCTGGTTGTTGCACAAAGCTCCTCCAAATTATAGTCAAATACCTGGGTATTTAAAGTTTGTGATCATCGATTTTCTCTCATGTTTATAAAATGAAACGGTACCTGCAGGCACTAGAGTCTCTACAACTATAAATAAATATGAAGATAAATGCATTATCTTGTTTCGCATATAGATAATATGCACATACAACTAAAACAATGAAAGCATGTCAGCTTTCACTGTAAGCATCCATAATGTTATGGCAGCTCTCATAGTAAGAACAATACAAATTTGTCATCCTAGATAGAAGGCAGCTATGATACTAACACATTTGCATGTCTACACAACTTCATGGTCTAAAACTTTCTAAAAATGTGTAAAACTTTAGACTGATGGTGTTAAACGTGTCTACAAGCGGGCTCATAATGAACATAGAAGAGGGCTCAGCAGTATTTGCACAGTATTAATAACAACATCATTCTAGTGTACTATGCATTTCATAAAGTGGAAGGCCTAGTATCGGGATCTTATTAGAAGTTGCTCAGAAATACTGCGATTGTTTGTGTCTGATCCTAGTATTCTGAGTTGTTTGATAATACATCACACTCACAATATTTTCCTGCTCACTTTTTGCCAGCTACTAACTGGTGAGGTTTGATTGGGAAAACTTCGTATGAAGAGTGAAAATGTGTGATATGATATGATATGGTAACTCTGATTCTGCATGTTATCCCATATTCTGAATTTCCAGTCATTTTGCACGAGGGAATAACTGCAAAGTGTGGTCCTGGATTTCCCCAAACCAGAATTCCTGTATTCCTGGCCTAATTCTCAGTGTGTTTTCTCTCTTTCTCTTTATCTACAATAAGTATTACTGAGCAATTAGATAATGACAGCCCAAAACTAAATTGATGAGCTTTAATACGGACCTTTGATTAATCAGTCTTTTCATAATAGCTAAGCAAAACTTGAACATTCTAATTGTGGGCAGAGTTTACGGGTACCTGTTTTTTTGAGCACCAGTGTCAATAAATATTGGCACAGCCAATAGTTCTCGCCTTTGAGCACTATTGGCTTTGGCAACGTTTTGAAGCCATGCTGTGCAGCAGCGCACATGCTTTCCAGGGTGGCTAAAACTAATTTAAGAAAGCACTATGATTAGCCAGGGCGAATTCACTTTTTTAAGTGTATTAGCACTGGATGCTTCATAGTCCTTTTTAGGTAAAGCTTACCCAAAAATACTTCTTCAGGGAATTCTGAAAGCTTCCCTGGGAATGCCGACCACCAATTGCTTAACATTGGCTTTGTGGTTTGTACCTCAAATTTGCTTTCTTTCTATTTGCTGGCCTTATTTGTTTTAGGCAGTGCAGCATGTTTTTGTCCCTTCCTTGGAGTATAGTTTGTTTAATGTATTCTGCCACAAGTGTTCAGTTTAGGTAAAAAGTCCTTTACATTATGTTCCTATCTTGTCACAATTGCTGTGCATTCAAAAACATAGGTCAAAAGTCAGGCTCCTGTCTTCCAAGGGAGCTCGATGCTTAGATTTTTTTCTCTGACTTCAAAGTGAGAGGATTTATGTGATAATCTGGGGGTGTGAAAATAAAGACGTTTTTCTTGCAAACAATATTTAAATGTCTGTAAATGAACTATACAAAAAAATGGGGAAAGCACCAACGAAGCACATTTTTATGTAGTTTGGTAATGTGGTGGAAACAAATATTTTAATATGATCAATACACTAGTTTATGCCATTATTACACATTATTGTTCATGCAGTGTATAGTTTTTATCAGTAAAACTGTATATGCAAATGTAATTGCCATTTCAATTGAAAATGTGTTGTATGTTATGACTGCGTGCAACCACACTAGGGATACGCCACTCTGCGCCACTCTGTGCCACTTCACCTGAGGCCACTCTACGACACTCCGCTCTGACACCTTTCTCCACTGTACACCATGCCTTGCCACTCTACACCACTTCATTGTATGACACTTTACTCCACTCCACTATATGCCACTCCACTTTGACACTCCACCAGCCAGACTCTTTACCACTCTACTCTACGGCTCTTTACGCCTCTCCACTCTGACACTCTACACAACTCCCTCTATTTAATTTTACTTCACTCTACAACACTTCACTGTACGACACACAAATCCACTCTGCTTCACTCTACACCAGTCGACTGTATGCACTCTGACACTCCACAGCACTCTGCCCTCCACTCTACTCCCCTCTATTCCCTTCCACTCTACTCTGCTCCACTATGCACCTCTCTAGTCCACTCCAGTTTCCAACTCTCTAGTCCATTCCAGTCTGTGACACGCTGCTCACCTCCAGTCTGACACTCCACTCCTCTCCGAACTACGGCACTTTCCTCTACGCCACTAACTTTCAGCCATACTGCACAGCAGCCAGACTGCTATTCAGCATGCCTACAAATCATTGACAAAGTTGGCAATGCCCATGCTGTGCAGCATGAGCAAAAGGCAATGGGAGAGCCAGTAGTCATAAAGGCTAGAGCTATTGTCATTTTCAATGCTTGTTAGGTCTTGGTACAACACCCATGTGATTCTGAGCAAATTAGTTAATCTTCCCCGTGTGCAAAAGGGGAAAACAATATGACCTTTGGCAAAAAATCCTGTCACATTAAAAAAAAAAAAACTTGCATCCATCTCCATATTTTAGTGAAAATACATTTGGATGCAGATAACATCTACTGTCGCAATAAAAGCAGATAACCTTTGTCACAATAAACATTCATTGCAATAGAGAAAAGAGCTTCTTTGAAGTGTGTGTGGTATATTCTAACATAGCTACAAATGGCAAGAGATTTAACAAGGGCGACCGGAAAGAAGAAAACATAAAGTAGTACCTCAGTTGTAGCACGACCAGCGAAAGGAAAGCAATCATGCTGAAGCAATCAGTACTTGGTCCATGCTTCAGCTAAAAGAAGAGTAAGTGAAGCCAGCAAGTGCTGTCCAATTAGAAGGCAGCAAATCAGAGTGACAATGAAGTCAACAAATGTTAGGCAGTGGGTGGGCTGCAAGCATCTCTCGTAAGTGAGAGCACATGCAGTGCATGCACAGTCGCAGGCGAGACCTAAAAACCTCTTGGGTCTGCAGACCGAATGTGCTCCTTAGCACAACCAAACAGATTTTCAGTACCAGCCCACCTTCTGAACAACATGATGAAACATTTTGTTTCCTGTTTTCTGTGAGCAGTCAAGCAGTGCAGTCTGTTTTTTGTCCCTCAAACAACTCTGTTTGTGGAAACTGTATTAAAATAAATATGTATTTTTAACAGAAACACAGCTGGTAATGCTTATTATAGTCTAATAAAGACTATTAGGGTTCCGGACCACATTTTCAAACTGTTTGGCCTCTTGATTTATTTTTATCACCAATGCCTCTTGAGAACATTTTTGTCTTGTGTTGGAAATTAGGCTACTAGATGAGGGGAATTAACCCCTACTCAAGCAACCACAATCTGTGAGGGTGAAACACATGTAAACCCCAAATTAACCTATGGTTAACCTTCTGGTAGCTTGGCACAAAAGCAGTCATATTTAACTTAAAGGCAGAGAGTAAAGTATGGATGTACCACAAAAGCAGTAATAAATAAAAAAAAAACACAATAAAACATCACACACTAATTTGAAAGAATAGAGTAAAATTTTATAACTTATTTGAGATCAAAATGGCAAAATCCAACCAGTAGAACCTTAGATGTGCAACTTTAAAGATTTAAGTGAAAACCATGCTTAGAAGCACAAAGTGCCAACTGTGCTTATCTGGTTGCGCTGGACTGAGACAGTCGCATGTTCAGGTAGACAGCTTTGGAGCGTGGGCCTGATACTGGGACCAAGTTAGGCTGCTGAGCAAAGTACCATAAATCCTGGTTGCAGAGTGCTGTGAAATCCCACGTCGAGGATGCGTCATACAGATGCTGTTCCAAAAAAGGTGCGGACTGGGATGTGGAGTCCTGTATCATCATTGAGGATGCCGTCAACGAGAGGCTTGCTGTCCGAAGGCCTGGGTTGAGGATGCCTCGCACTGCGGAGGTGGTAAGGAGAGCTGTGAGGAGCTGTATTGCAGGGTGTTGATTTTGCTCCCAGGACAAAAACTGGTCTGGCAGAGCACCTTCAGGTCCACTTCCAAGGTCTAAGACTGGGGTGGCACCACGTGGGAGGGATAGACTTACAGCAAACAGAATCCAGGTACTGGGTTCAAGGTAGTTGGAGCTTTTCTGTCCCTGAGGCTCTGATCAGGAGGTAAGTCAACTAAGTGCTTGGGGTCATTCTGGTAGCCTTGGGTTCAAGCTACAGATTCAGTCTTCTTCACTCAGGCAGCAGAGCAGCAACTGGTGCCCACTTTGAAGTAGGACAAGGTTCTGGAGGTTTCCACCCCCAGGGGTGTCTGGAATTTGCTGCCTCCTTTCTCTGGCCCTAGCTTGTTTGGGGTCACAAAATACTAGTGTCAGACCCTTTGTCTCACTGTATGGGAGCAGTACACAAAGACCAACTGACAAACACACCTAGTCATGTGACTCATGATTAGGGCTGCAGGCACCAAATGGTTAGGACAAGAAAATGACAACCTTATAAAAGTTGCATTTTCAGAATTGTGTCTCAAAATCAGACTTTACCATTAAAGAGGGTTTTAAATTACAATTCTCTAAACTAATTCTCTAAGCCAATGTTTTCCTAAGGTATAGAAAGGCCTTGCAGTATTGGAAAACAAATATAGAAGTTTTTCAGTTGGAAAAAAAAAAGTACAAGTAAAAATACTTTATTCGATTGTTTATCAACAACCATAAAAGCACAAAAGAACAAATAAAATATTAACAACACTTATACGACTTAAAATCTGAAAATGGCTTACATCAATTAATGGTGATAAAAACACAGGGACATATTCTCATATATTTTCTCAGAAAAAAGCCTCAAGACATTACAAAAACTGTTAATAAAACATCAATGGAATTGTCTAAAAGCCCTTTCCTGCCTTCAATACTGCACATGAATAAACTGCAAGACCATTACAATATTTGGTTGATGGAAGGGTTTGTAGGTACAGAAAAGCCGGGCAGCACTGACGTATTTGTAAAAAAAATTAAAAGTGGCATTAAAAATTCCTTTCACTGGTCAATGTACAACTTACAAAATAAAACTGTATATATTGTGCTTTGTATCGAGACTGAATCACAAGGACAGTTCTCCAATACAGGACTCTAGTTATTGATTACAGGGAAACTAACTAATCAATGGAATGTCTCTAGTCTTAAGCGGGTGAGAACCAAGCAATGCCTGGGGTTCAAAACATACTGTAGATATGGTTCAATGCCATCCGTCAGCGGCATCAATTGATTCCTCTTGACGCTTGATTTTTGTTCTTCTAAAGCCCACCTTAAGTCAGCCAGACGGGTAAGACATTCCTTTTTAAGGTCTGTTCTAGTCAGTGTTTCCATTATTTCAGGTGTAAAATAATAGTCCAGATGACCCAAGTCCATAAAAAAGTTCTTAATATACTCCAGCCAAGGGGTTCGCAATGAATAGTTAAAAATTTGAGAATCTTTTATGATCGCCCTGTTCAATCTTGCGTATTCTGAAGACCAGACTTTATGCCATAACTGTACTGGTTGTATCCTTAGTAAGTCTGCAATATACGTAGCCCCCAGTTCTGAATGACACACAAATGATGAAGTGGATTTGGAAACATTTAAAAGTGACTTTCAAAAATCATTTTCCGCTGTCTGCAACGCATTGCACTTTTTATATCCCCATAGGCCTGCCCCATACGTTGCATCAGAAAGACATTTAACACTATAAATTGTCAACATTTCCTTTAGAGTGATTCTCCCTATTCTTTTAGAATTGTTTTTTTATGGCCAAGATGGTTTTGATAAATTGTAGTTTCCTAGAGCTAATACATTGTGACCAAGGGCCATATGTACGAACACTTTTTCCCATAGACACAGAATGGGTAAAAACCTTTGCTACATCTGGCCCCAAGTGCCTTTGTTATCCAACAGAATTCCTAGGTACAAGAAGGTTTGTGTAAAGTCTGTTTTCTTGCCCTTTATTATAATGGGGCGATTTTTAGTAGTCTTAGTACCACATTTCATCCCATATGTGTTGGAACGATTGACTTTGAGTCCTAGTTCTTCCCTGTAATTAAGAAAAGTTGCCAAAAGACGCTACAGAGCTAATGGGGTTCGGGCCATAAGAACTGCATTGTCAGCATTCATAAGAGCTGGTATCGGTTGGTAGCCAATTTGTGGTAAATCTTTACATTCAGTAGCTAACACTGACTCAAGTTTATTTATTTATATATATATATATATATATATATATATATATATATATATACACATATATATATATATATACACATATATATAATGAAAAAAGAAAAGGCGCTAATACGCAGCCTTGTTATACCCCTTGATTTATACTGAATGGAGTGGTGCATTCCCCGTGCACCCCAAACCGTACCTTTGCTCTGCTTCCAGAGTATAACTCCCTTATGAAATGGACTATTGTTTCCTCTATCCCTGGTTGCAACAAGGAAAACCATAATTTACTGTGGATCACACAATCAAACGCTGACGTCGGATCTACGAAGCCCAAATATAGGTTTCCGTTCTTGACCTTAGTGTATTTGCCAATCAGGATATCTAAATTTAGAGCCGGTTCCACCGTTCCTATCCCTGGGTCGGAAACCATATTGCAGGTCAGTTAGCATGTTATTCATTTCAGCCCACTTCTGTAATCTGTTCAAGATGATACGACCAGCTATCTTTGCATGAGTATCAAGAAGTGAGATTTGTCTATAATGGATTCTGCCCAGGTTGCTTTAAGACCCTGTGTCAGTAAAGGGCCCCACAGAGCAGTATTGGACTTATATATGCCCACTGGAACTCCGTCTGGGCCTGGTGCTTTCCCACTCTTACCAGCGTCAATTACCTCATTTAAACTAAACAGTGAACCAATAGTCAGGATGTCACCTCTGTAGGTATCTATATCCAGAGTCGCCTTTTTTGAGCAGTATATTTCGGAAAAATGAGCAATCCATTCCTTCCCCGTAATGGCTATTTCTATGCTGGGTGATTCCCAGCAACGGGGAATTTACTACCTTCCAAAATATAACGTTGTTATTTTGAAGACTTGTTTCATACAGGGTATTCCAAGCCTCTTCTTTAAAGAGTTTTTTTCTTGTTTTTTATGGCCTTCTTATACTCATGTCTAAGTATGGAGATCTCACTCATACTTCTTTTAGGATTATGTAGGGTCTTTTTAATATTTTTATAAGCCTGTGTACATTCAGAGTCAAACCAGCCTTTTTTCTCTGGGGACCAGACGTTTCCAGGTTAACACTGAGTGCCTTTTTAATCCCACTTGTGATTACAATAAAAGCCCTAATACATTGTTGTGGGTTTATGTCGTCAGTAAGGCAAACCTCAAAGTCTTTAGCGTGGTCACTAAGCAACTGCTTCACAAAGCCTATTGGTTCAATCTGGGACCATTGTAAGGAATACTCATTCATTGCGTCCAATTCCATATTACTAAGATTATCCACAGTTCCCAAATGTTGCTTTTTATCTAAAGGCAGAGCAAAATGTATATACTGTAGGGGTAGTGATCACTAAGTGGAATATCATAAATCTGGTAATTAGATAACGCTATAAGAAAAATTGTTAGATGTTAGAATAAAATCTATTGTATTTGCGCCTCTACCGTTTAAAGATGGGCTTTAATTGCAGTTTACTATCATGTATTCCATTTGAAAGTGATAAATCGAACTTAAACATAGTGTCATTCAATATACTACCATAATGGTTGTGGCTGAAATGAGGTTGATCCTCATTTCCCCCTACATATAGGCGACAAGCTTTCTCAGCCAATTGTGTGCATAAGTGTGTGTTAAAATCACCTCCCCATACAGTCAACTCTTTTTCCTAGTGGAGTTACACACTAGTCGCAAATCATCCTGTAGTTGTCTAATTATATTTGAGATTTTACCCAATGGGGCATTTTTGTAAAAATTTACAATAACTAACTGTAAAACATTTTGTAATTTACATAGAATCAGCTGATAAGACATTTGAAGTTAGGCTAATCGCCTTTATCAAATCAAGCTTATTTGAAATGTAGGTACAAAGCCCCCCTTTCCGCCTGCCATGTACGGAAGGGATCTCGGGAGTATGAAGTGTCCTATATCCTTTTATATGTATGGGATCTGTACACCAAGTCTCTTGGAGGCACAAACAAGAAAACGTTTTTTTTGGGGGAGTTTCTTTGTAACGGCTTTAATTTATGACTCTCCGATAGGTTGAATGCCTATATCGTCCTTGTTACAAGATTTGGCTGTCACGGGGCTTCCCCTTTAGAATACTCGAGGCTTCAGTATACATTTAGGTGGAGGGGGGAAGTCATCAACCTCTAATATGGACTCATTTGTGTATTGAATACAACTATTTGGGCCTCATCCTGGTCCCTGCTCTCTATTACCTTAGACTGATGTATGGAGTCAGGGTATACATTTTGGGGATTATTATTCAGGGATAAAGCCCCTACAGGGCTCCTTTGTAATAATAGTCTTTCTTCTCCCTTTGTGATCTGCTTATCTATGGCCCCCATTGCACCTGAGATATACCTTAATATTGATGTGTGGTCTTTATGAGGGGATATATTATTTGCATTTGATTGCTTCCTCTTGCCCATCTCTAGGTTTCTGTCCTACACTAAAATACCCAGTTGATATTGCTTTGACACACTTATTTGCTGGCTGACCCCCTATTAATGCGCTGTTCAATAAACCCAATGAAATTAATGCACATTAGGCGTGATACATGGATTAATAAAACATTATTATTGGTTGATAGAATGGCAGTTTAAGCTACACTTTTCTAGCGTTAATATTAGAGTGGTGGCCCAGCCCAGTCTCCTCAGGGATCTGATGGGCGCGGATGGGCCTACCCTTGGCCCAGGCTTTGCCCAGGAATGGCCGGTGCACGTCACACATTGCGGGGGTGCGTGACGCGCTATGAAGCGCTCACGAAGTTTGCTCTGCCCTCCCTGAAGCAGCACTAGGATCCTGAGACCGAAGTCCCCAGCCAGACACCAGAACAGCAAAGCAGTATTTTGTCCCATGTTGCGGGGGTGCGCAACACGCTAAGTAGTGCTTGCGAAGTTGGCTTTGCCCCACTGAAGAAGCAGAAGGATCTTGAGAGAGAGAGTCCCCAGCAGCCTGACACCAGAACAGCAAGGCACTATTTCGTTTTTCAGTACCAGGATGTGTAAAACTTAAACCTATATGTCCAAAATGTTAAGTAAACTGTTCAGCCCTCTGGGCTGTATAGGGTCTACCCTAGAAGTAAATTTTATGCCCTAAAAAGGAGATTTAGGTCTAGCATAATGTTTATTTTAAAAGATCAAATGGCAGATTAAAACTTCAGACACAGGATGTAGTGGTAGGCTTGAGACATATTAAATGGGCTAGTTAAGCAGGTGGCACAATCAGTGCGTCAGGCCCTCAGGTAGCATTTAGTTCACAGGCTCTGGGTACATGGAGTACCACTTTTACTAGGGGGTTGTAAGTAAATTAAATATGACAATTGGGTGTAAGCCAATTTTACCATGTTTAAAGGAGAGAGCACAAGCACTTTAGCACTGGTTAGTAGTGGTAAGATGCACATAGTCTTAAGGCCAGCAAAAACGAAGTAAGCAAAAATAGGAGAATTGAAGCAAAAAGTTGGAGAATAAACACAACAAGGTTTGCCGGTCCCACAGCCTGTGCTATACAGGGAGTGCAGAATTATTAGGCAAGTTGTATTTTTGAGGATTAATTTTATTATTGAACAACAACCATGTTCTCAATGAACCCAAAAAACTCATTAATATCAAAGCTGAATATTTTTGGAAGTAGTTTTTAGTTTGTTTTTAGTTTTAGCTATGTTAGGGGGATATCTGTGTGTGCAGGTGACATGCATAATTATTAGGCAACTTAACAAAAAACAAATATATACCCATTTCAATTATTTATTATTACCAGTGAAACCAATATAACATCTCAACATTCACAAATATACATTTCTGACATTCAAAAACAAAACAAAAACAAATCAGTGACCAATATAGCCACCTTTCTTTGCAAGGACACTCAAAAGCCTGCCATCCATGGATTCTGTCAGTGTTTTGATCTGTTCACCATCAACATTGCGTGCAGCAGCAACCACAGCCTCCCAGACACTGTTCAGAGAGGTGTACTGTTTTCCCTCCTTGTAAATCTCACATTGGATGATGGACCACAGGTTCTCAATGGGGTTCAGATCAGGTGAACAAGGAGGCCATGTCATTAGATTTCCTTCTTTTATACCCTTTCTTGCCAGCCACGCTGTGGAGTACTTGGACGCGTGTGATGGAGCATTGTCCTGCATGAAAATCATGTTTTTCTTGAAGGATGCAGACTTCTTCCTGTACCACTGCTTGAAAAAGGTGTCTTCCAGGAACTGGCAGTAGGACTGGGAGTTGAGCTTGACTCCATCCTCAACCCGAAAAGGCCCCACAAGCTCATCTTTGATGATACCAGCCCAAACCAGTACTCCACCTCCACCTTGCTGGCGTCTGAGTCGGACTGGAGCTCTCTGCCCTTTACCAATCCAGCCACGGGCCCATCCATCTGGCCCATCAAGACTCACTCTCATTTCATCAGTCCATAAAACCTTAGAAAAATCAGTCTTGAGATATTTCTTGGCCCAGTCTTGACGTTTCAGCTTGTGTGTCTTGTTCAGTGGTGGTCGTCTTTCAGCCTTTCTTACCTTGGCCATGTCTCTGAGTATTGCACACCTTGTGCTTTTGGGCACTCCAGTGATGTTGCAGCTCTGAAATATGGCCAAACTGGTGGCAAGTGGCATTGTGGCAGCTGCACGCTTGACTTTTCTCAGTTCATGGGCAGTTATTTTGCGCCTTGGTTTTTCCACACGCTTCTTGCGACCCTGTTGACTATTTTGAATGAAACGCTTGATTGTTCGATGATCACGCTTCAGAAGCTTTGCAATTTTAAGAGTGCTGCATCCCTCTGCAAGATATCTCACTATTTTTGACTTTTCTGAGCCTGTCAAGTCCTTCTTTTGACCCATTTTGCCAAAGGAAAGGAAGTTGCCTAATAATTATGCACACCTGATATAGGGTGTTGATGTCATTAGACCACACCCCTTCTCATTACAGAGATGCACATCACCTAATATGCTTAATTGGTAGTAGGCTTTCGAGCCTATACAGCTTGGAGTAAGACAACATGCATAAAGAGGATGATGTGGTCAAAATACTCATTTGCCTAATAATTCTGCACTTCCTGTAAGTTTCCAGTTCTGTGTTGTCTGTATGTTGAGCATTTCCCCATTATGTGTCAAAAATTGGTGTGTAGTGCATAAATCACAATAAATGGCTTGTGGTGAAGTATATCATACGTATTACAGTATGTATTGAGAGGGACATGTGTCGAGCCTTATACAAATTCCTGATTCAAGAATCCTCTTGAAAAATGTTTGCTTACAAGGCATTAGTAACCAACAATGGATTTTTGTTTTCAGATTGAGCTCAAATTGGCAGGCTTCATCTGTGGGTTTATTTTAGGCAGAGGATCTGTCTTGACATGATATAAAACAGTGATGTGTGAAAACCTGACCAGGAGAGATTTTTAATAAAGCAAAATAAAACTTGGTAAGTTGATTAAAAACTATAATTCTGGCTGGTTGCCACTTTTTTGATTCATTGTAGGTACATTAGACTACCAAATATGTCTGTAACATAAATATGCAACCACATAGTAACTTTGCTAATACCCTTCAAACTTCGAATGCCTTCCCATCCCTGCAGACCAACCTAACCAATGTACCACGAACAAATGACAGCTCCTAAAGGTCTCATCAGAAAATCTACATCAGTTAATCATCCTCCGGGCAAATGGTAAATCTGCTGTCATTGTATTGGTTATTTTAAAGATGTTAAATTTTCTTTTATTATATAAACTTGTCTATGGATTGCAGCTTACCCTGAATAAAACTACCCCAAGGGACCCCCGATACTTGCACCATTTTTTCTTTTGTCTTCCACCTACTACAAGTATAGCAAGGAACAGTGGGTCAGCCCAGTTCAGCCATTGACTAACTTCATGGTGAGTGTAGGTATTCTTTTCGTTCAGCAGGAGCACATCCACATACAAAGTATTTCTTTTAATCCTGTGGCATTCGATGCCAAAGTGTGATTTTTGAGTGCATAATTATTTTTGCTTTTAGACAGTGTTCCTTCTTATAATGGCGAGCACCCAGCAGCTCCAACAAGGTTTTCTAAAATGTCAAATTTCAAATCGAAACAAGCATTTAAAAAGCCAAAAAACTGGCAGTCAACCCCAGACTTGCTAGTCTTGGTGAAAATTGCCATTTAATGTACCACTGAAAACGAGATCAGGAATGGTGTATCGGGTAGACGTCAAGCAGAGAGAAAAAAGACACTCCATTGGATCTCTGTCAACTGTTGAAAAAGTAAGATCCTGCTCTTGTCAAATGGTCTTTTCAACTCGTATCTTCAAGAAGTTCTGAGCCAGGCTAGATTAGTGCAGTGCTGTCTTAAAGCCTTTAAAGTCATGATGTCTATTTTTCACCTTTTATTCATGCTGAGACTTCATTATGCCCCGTGCCTGTTGGGAAAACCTTACTCTGTACATCAAAGAGAGATTACTTTTAAAGACCCTATATCTAACTAACTCTCAGGGTGTATTGTGACACACCTCTACCCCATTGTGATCTTCCATCCCTACCAGCCTTCCTGACTCTGAAGGTTAGCCATCATTAACCACAACATCAGCCAAAAGGGATCTGTGGCTTGCGGTCCAAAGAGAGAATCCCACAGGAAGGTGTGGAAGGCGAAGTACAAGGGAATAAAATAAGCGACTGATTCTAAGGTGAAGGAGAGACCAGCTAAGCCATAGGTGCAAAACCGACTGAAGGAATGGGGGGCAGAAACGAATAGAAAGGATATTTAAATTTCCCTCCAAGAAGCGTTAGATGTTACAGTTTGCACTTAGAGGGGGTTCAGCATGTAGCAAGCCTAAGACCTATGTCCCATTATACCTTCTCGTTCACACAATGCGTATACTGCAGCAGGCTGCACTAAGATACAGTCTTTGTCACTGAGTAAAGAATTCCTCACAGTACTACGTGGGTGGCGCATTCTGCCTCCCTGGGCTAATAGATATTTTCTTGAATGCCTACTCCGCCTCTTAGAACTGAGTACTTGCAGGAATATAGATCATCTAATGTACGCTTCCTCACAGTACAAACGACCCCGCATTACTCCTTGCTCAAAATGCACAACCTTTCTCTTAATGCAGAAATCCCTGCAACTCGCAATGTTCTAGTCAACTCTTTTTTTAAACTCTATATAAATGCCAATATTGGAATATATTAGCAGATGGCATTGTTTGAATGGGTGAATTTATTCATTCATTCCCTGCACTTTACAGTACTTGGTTAGATACCCTCAACAGTGCTGCATGTCCCAAAACTCACTCTCGTAATTCGTAGAGATGCTGCCTACACAGGGCTGTATTTGTTATAGGTTCTCTGACTCCATCTGTTCAGATGCCCAGAAGAAGGCTATTTCTCTGTGCAATAGGTCCCTAAATGAACAATCCTCAGTACAACGAGGAAGCATCTCACCTGCAATAGATTACACATCTATGGAGTTCTCTCAGTTATACAGGCAGGAAAGTGAAAGGAGGACACAACTGGCGTTTCTCTTCCATCAGCAATTTCCATAAATATAATTATTTTCTTATGTTATAAAACCAACTTCCTAATTCGAAACCATATATCTAGCTGTAGCAGTGGCTTTGCAGCTTTACTTGCTATATATTCACATCTTGTGCATAATATTAGTAAAGGCTGAAGTTCAGCTCAAAAAGTACGAGCATTATTGGTCTGGAGCAGGGAGCCTTTGTAAATAGATTCTCCTAAGATATCGACAACCTCTCTGTATTGACACACAGGTTGTAACCAGATTCAGACTTACTTTTTAGGTCAAGCGCGCAAGCGCTTTGACCTGTAGTAAGTATTTTAACCAGGCCCACTGCACGCTCATCACTTTCATTTGTTTGTGGACTTGCCTTTCAAAAATCCTTTGTTATCATTGGTAAATGTTTTACATTTGTCGCTCCTTGGGTCGGTTTTGTAACTACCTTCGACATGGACCCTGCTACATGGATAATTGCACGTTTTCTCATCTGTTTGACTGCGACTGAACTTCTTTTTCCTTTTGTGTCTCTCCTTCGCACTCATGCCCATGGCGGCCGCAGTGCTTTGAATCGGCTCGCTTAAGTCAACTGTTTTACTTTTCTTTTTCAGTTTATGTGTCAATAAAAGTTCAGTTAGAGCTATTGGCGTTGTAAGTTCCTAACTCTAGAAAACATGAGACCCATTGCATTGTAAATGCTTGTTTAAATTTTCTTTAAAGCTGAAGTCCTTGCCTACACCCTTTTACTCTACAAAACACCAAACGATGGAATAGGAGAGAAGGTAGTTTCTTTTGCAAGTTATATCATTAGGGATTCAAAGGGTGTACTCGGGTGACAATTTGGTAAGCTTTTTCTTTGGGGATGTGATGTGATGAAGTGTGTAGTTGACAAGTTGGTAACACATGTGGAATTGGTAATTCATTAGGAAGAGCTTATGGAAGTGAGTAAACTTTTTTTATGAAAGGGAACCGGAAAAGAATGTAGTGACTAGCATGGTGAGTAATTTTTCAATTTAGTTTTATTAAGAAGCAGGGAAAGGAAGGAATGACATCACAGAATGATGTTGTAATGGAGAAGACTAAGAGATGTTAGGATGATGTGGATAGTTGATAATGTAAGAAAAGAAAAACAGATGTTTAATAATTTTGAAGGGAATGAAAAGGCTACATCTAAGATGTAAATGAGTGACTTCTAGAGGATATTAGGGCTCAATGTAGCTTTTCTTTTTCGAGGATGGAGGTAAATGAAATTGAACAAGGTTGTGTAATGCCTATCGCCTGACCCCAGGACATGCTGTTTGAGGTCAAGAACAACAAGTTTTAATGTTTATTTTCTCCATTGAAGAAGTAGGGCACCCTCCTGCAGCTCAAACCCTAATTTACAGCGCCATAGTATGGATCTTTGAAAGAGGATTGTTTTCCACTATAGTGAAGATTCCATCCAAATGTATAGGTTTTTTAAACTATAGGTAACAGCTAACAAGCATTTGCTTTGCCCTTATCATAGGAAGAATGGGAAAAGTATTTGAGAAGGAGATGCAGTGCGGGTAGGATAGAAAGCAGATCACTAAATCGGTGTTTCTTGCCTGTCTATGGCAACTTCAAAATTAGGCTACGCTTACTTGAGCTGCCAGGCCAAATGGGCAATGTATAACACTAAAATACAAAATGGCAATAAGTTTTAAAATGCTTGCTGATGTGCACCAATACACAAAGAAAATCTCAGTTCGATGGCATCTGTCGCTGTAGATACGCATGTTTTGCAATAGCTCGCCATCTGGTGTTGGGCCGGAGTGTTACAAGTTGTTTTTCTTCGAAGAAGTCTTTCGAGTCACGGGACCGAGTGACTCCTCCTTTTGTCTCCATTGCGCATGGGCGTCGACTCCATCTTCGATTGTTTTTTTTCCGCCATCGGGTTCGGACGTGTTCCTGTCGCTCCGAGTTTCGGAACGGAAAGATAGCTAATTTCGGAAGATTTTCGTCGGTATTGTTGCGTTCGGGATCGGCGTAGTTAGATTCAACACCGCGTCGAAGGATCGAAGAGCTCCGGTGCCCTTCGGGGGTAGTTTTTTCGACCCCCCGTCGGGGCCTGGTCGGCCCGACCGCATGCTGAAGAACGCCGATGGAACGGACCCCGTTCCGTTTCTGCCCCAAATGCCACAATAAATACCCCTATACAGACCAACACTTGGTCTGTAACCTGTGCCTGTCACCTGAGCACAGTGAAGACACCTGCGAGGCCTGTCGTGCGTTCCGGTCCCGAAAAACTCTCCGAGACCGTCGAGCCAGAAGACTTCAGATGGCGTCCGCGCCGACAGCCCACCGAGAGTTCGAGGAACAAGAAGAGGAAGGTACCTTCTCGATCCAAGAATCGGACTCCGAAGGATTCGACGATACACAAACCGTGAGTAAGACGTCGAAAACCACACAGAGGAAGATTTACAAGGCCCAGGGGACGCCACTGCCATCAGGCCATGGCTCCACCCATAAATTCGGTGACCGACCGTCGGCACCGAAAAAGGCCCAAACAGTGCCGAGATCGTCCGACTCCGGTCGAGACACCGGCACGCAGCCTTCTCGGGACCGAGAAAGTGCTGGAGCAAGCATCGACACCGAGATACCGGTGTAGACACGGCTCGACGCCGAGACAGCGGCACCGAAGAAGATCGACGCCGAGAGGTTTCGGCCCCGAAAAAGAAAAAAGTCACCTCGGAGCTGAAAAAAGATGCAGACAGGGTTTCGGTGCCGAAACAAACTGCAACCGACCCAGTTTCAGGCTCTTATACAGAAGAGCACTCGCTAACCTCCCAAATGCAAAAGCATAGGTTTGAGGAAGAACTACACTCAACGGATGTAGACCATACGCAAAAGCGTATTTTCATACAGCAGGGGACAGGAAAGATAAGCACCCTTCCCCCTATTAGAAGAAAGAGAAGATTGGAGTTCCAAACTGAACAATCACCACAAACAAAAGTGGTGAAAAAAGTTACCCCACCACCCTCTCCTCCACCTGTGATTAACGTCTCACCAGCACAAACTCCATCACATTCCCCAGCTCACACCACCACGAGCAAGGGTGACCAAGATCAAGACGCATGGGACTTATACGACGCCCCAGTGTCAGATAACAGTCCGGAGGCATACCCTACGAAGCCATCTCCACCAGAGGACAGCACTGCGTATTCTCAAGTGGTGGCTAGAGCAGCACAATTTCACAACGTAAGCCTCCACTCAGAACAGGTCGAGGATGATTTTTTATTCAACACACTCTCCTCCACCCACAGCTCATACCAAAGCCTGCCTATGCTCCCTGGTATGCTCCGGCACGCAAAAGAAATCTTTAAGGAGCCGGTCAAAAGTAGGGCAGTCACACCAAGGGTGGAAAAAAAGTATAAGGCGCCTCCTACAGACCCGGTTTTCATTACTACACAGCTGCCACCAGACTCTGTCGTTGTAGAAGCAGCTAGGAAAAGGGCCAACTCCCACACATCTGGAGATGCACCACCCCCAGATAAAGAAAGCCGCAAGTTCGATGCAGCTGGTAAGAGAGTCGCAGCACAAGCTGCAAACCAGTGGCGCATCGCGAACTCCCAGGCACTACTTGCGCGCTATGACAGAGCCCACTGGGACGAGATGCAACATCTCATTGAACATCTGCCCAAGGACTTACAAAATAGGGCAAAACAAGTGGTTGAGGAGGGACAGACCATTTCCAACAACCAGATCCGCTCCTCCATGGACGCTGCAGATACAGCTGCACGGACAATTAATACATCTGTAACTATCAGAAGGCATGCATGGCTCCGAACGTCTGGATTTAAACCAGAGATTCAACAAGCAGTTCTCAATATGCCTTTTAACGAAAAAGAACTGTTCGGTCCAGAAGTGGACACAGCGATTGAGAAACTCAAAAAAGATACGGACACTGCCAAAGCCATGGGCGCACTCTACTCCCCGCAGAGCAGAGGGAATTACAGCACATTCCGTAAAACACCCTTTCGAGGGGGGTTTCGGGGTCAGAGCACACAAGCCAGCACCTCACAAGCAACACCGTCCAGTTACCAGGGACAGTATAGAGGAGGTTTTCGGGGACAATATAGAGGAGGGCAATTCCCTAGGAATAGAGGAAGATTTCAGAGCCCCAAAACCCCTACTACTAAACAGTGACTCACATGTCACTCACCCCCTCCACACAACACCAGTGGGGGGAAGAATAAGTCATTATTACAAAGCATGGGAGGAAATCACTACAGACACTTGGGTTCTAGCAATTATCCAACATGGTTATTGCATAGAATTTCTACAATTCCCTCCAAACATACCACCAAAAGCACAAAATTTGACAACACATCATTCCAATCTCCTGGAGATAGAAGTGCAGGCACTATTGCAAAAGAATGCAATCGAATTAGTGCCAAACACACAAATAAACACAGGAGTTTACTCACTGTACTTTTTGATACCAAAGAAGGACAAAACGCTGAGACCAATCCTAGACCTCAGAGTAGTGAATACTTTCATCAAATCAGACCACTTTCACATGGTCACACTACAAGAAGTATTGCCATTGCTAAAACTACACGACTACATGGCAACTTTAGACCTCAAGGATGCTTATTTCCATATACCAATACACCCATCACACAGGAAATACCTAAGGTTTGTATTCAAGGGACTACATTACCAATTCAAGGTACTGCCTTCCGGATTAACAACCGCTCTAAGAGTCTTTACCAAATGTCTAGCGGTAGTCGCTGCACACATAAGAAGGCAGCAAATACATGTGTTCCCATATCTAGACGACTGGCTAATCAAGGCCCATTCGTTAATAGAGTGCTCAAATCACACAAATCATATCATACAAACCCTCTTCAAACTAGGGTTCACCGTCAACTTCACAAAATCCAAAATTCTGCCGCGCAAGGTACAACAATACCTGGGAGCCATAATAGACACATCAAAAGGAGTAGCCACTCCAAGTCCACAAAGAATTCAAAATTTCAACACCATCATACAACGCATGTATCCAACACAAAGGATACAAGCAAATATGGTACTACAACTCCTAGGCATGATGTCTTCATGCATAGCCATTGTCCCAAACGCAAGACTGCACATGAGGCCCTTACAACAGTGCCTAGCATCACAATGGTCACAAGCACAGGGTCACCTTCTAGATCTGGTGTTAATAGACCGCCAAACTTACCTCTCGCTTCTGTGGTGGAACAACATAAATTTAAACAAAGGGCGGCCTTTCCAAGACCCAGTGCCACAATACGTAATAACAACAGATGCTTCCATGACAGGGTGGGGAGCACACCTCGATCAACACAGCATACAAGGACAATGGAACGTACATCAAACAAAACTGCATATAAATCACCTAGAACTTCTAGCAGTTTTTCAAGCACTAAAAGCTTTCCAACCAATAATAGTTCACAAATACATTCTCGTCAAAACAGACAACATGACAACAATGTATTATCTAAACAAGCAAGGGGGGACGCACTCCATGCAGTTAAGCCTGCTAGCACAAAAGATTTGGCGTTGGGCAATTCACAACCAAATTCGCCTAATAGCACAATTTATACCAGGGATCCAAAATCAACTCGCAGACAATCTCTCTCGAGATCACCAACAGGTCCACGAATGGGAAATTCACCCCCAAATTCTGAACACTTATTTCAAACTCTGGGGAACACCTCAGATAGACTTGTTTGCGACAAAGGAGAACGCAAAATGCCAAAACTTCGCATCCAGATACCCACACAAACAGTCCCAAGGCAATGCCCTATGGATGAACTGGTCAGGGATATTTGCTTACGCTTTTCCTCCTCTCCCTCTCCTTCCTTACCTGGTAAACAAACTCAGTCAAAACAAACTAAAACTCATATTAATAGCACCAACTTGGGCAAGGCAACCCTGGTACACAACGCTGCTAGACCTATCAGTAGTACCCTGCATCAAATTGCCCAACAGGCCAGATCTGTTGACACAACACAACCAAAAGATCAGACACCCAGATCCAGCATCGCTGAATCTAGCAATCTGGCTCCTGAAATCCTAGAATTCGGGCACTTACAACTTATCCAAGAATGTATGGAAGTCATAAAACAAGCCAGAAGGCCATCCACCAGGCACTGCTATGCAAGTAAATGGAAGAGGTTTGTTTGCTACTGCCATATTAATCAAATACAACCATTACACACAACTCCAGAACATGTAGTGGGTTACTTGCTTCACTTACAAAAATCTAACCTGGCTTTCTCTTCCATTAAAATACACCTTGCAGCAATATCTGCATACCTGCAGACTACCTATTCAACTTCCCTATATAAGATACCAGTCATTAAAGCATTCATGGAGGGCCTTAGGAGAATTATACCACCAAGAACACCACCTGTTCCTTCATGGAACCTAAATGTTGTCCTAACTAGACTTAGGGTCCACCTTTTGAACCCATGCACTCCTGCGAAATACAGTTCCTAACCTGGAAGGTGGCATTTCTCATCGCCATTACTTCCCTAAGAAGAGTAAGCGAGATTCAGGCGTTTACAATACAGGAACCTTTTATACAACTACACAAGAATAAGGTCGTCCTAAGGACCAATCCTAAATTTTTGCCAAAGGTTATTTCACCGTTCCATCTAAATCAAACAGTGGAACTTCCAGTGTTCTTTCCACAGCCAGATACCGTAGCTGAAAGGGCACTACATACATTAGATGTCAAAAGAGCATTAATGTATTACATTGACAGAACAAAGAACATCAGAAAGACTAAACAACTATTTATTGCATTTCAAAAACCTCATGCAGGAAACCCAATATCAAAACAAGGTATAGCCAGATGGATAGTTAAATTCATCCAAATCTGCTACCTTAAAGCTAAACGACAGCTGCCCATTACACCAAGGGCACACTCAACCAGAAAGAAAGGTGCTACCATGGCCTTTCTAGGAAACATCCCAATGCAAGAAATATGTAAGGCAGCCACATGGTCTACGCCTCACACATTCACCAAGCACTACTGTGTAGACGTGTTATCCGCACAACAAGCCACAGTAGGTCAAGCCGTATTAAGAACATTATTTCAGACTACTTCCACTCCTACAGGCTGATCCACCGCTTTTGGGGAGATAACTGCTTACTAGTCTATGCAAAACATGCGTATCTACAGCGACAGATGCCATCGAACTGAAAATGTCACTTACCCAGTGTACATCTGTTCGTGGCATCAGTCGCAGTAGATTCGCATGTGCCCACCCGCCTCCCCGGGAGCCTGTAGCAGTTTGGAAGTTACCTTCAACTATTTGTATATGTATCATCTCAACCTTAAATAGGTGCATACTTAGTCACTCCATTGCATGGGCACTATTACTACAATTCAACTCCTACCTCACCCTCTGCGGGGAAAAACAAGATGGAGTCGACGCCCATGCGCAATGGAGACAAAAGGAGGAGTCACTCGGTCCCGTGACTCGAAAGACTTCTTCGAAGAAAAACAACTTGTAACACTCCGGCCCAACACCAGATGGCGAGCTATTGCAAAACATGCGAATCTACTGCGACTGATGCCACGAACAGATGTACACTGGGTAAGTGACATTTTCAATACCATTTATGGTTGGAGATCGCTCAGTACCTGCAAAACGACATCACTTTTCTGGCTTCATGTTTGGGTTTGATGTTTTATAACTACAACTACTAAGTGTATTTTTTGTGATATGAGTATTTCCTGACCTCTTATGTAAAGAATATGGTTCAGTGAATTACTCTTGTACGACAGTGAAAATCCTGAATAGGCGTTAGGTGTATTGTGCCATAGATGTGCTAAAAATGTGTGTTTGGATTTGGAAAACCAACTTAAGTTGATAGTCGATTTGAGGTTTGTATGGCTCTTAAGGAAAAAGTAAGTGCTAACTGCCTCTTTAAGTGTGTGTCTGCCCCTGTGTTAAAATGTACAAAGTAATTATATTGAATGTGAGGATTGAGGTATTTTGCTCTGTGTAATTGATTTTTTCTGAGAAAAAAAAAAAACAATTGAGACACCCCTGCTTTATATAGTATGGGTTACCATTTTACTACCTGTAAAATCTATGTACTTCTATGTCCTTCCGCTTGTCTGGCTAGTCTTACTTAAGCAATGGTCTTATTAGTGTTGCCATACCATTTGTTCTTTCTTGTCTCTTGTGTTGTAATCAAGTAACACATTAATTATGTCCTGTCATCTGTTTTGTGCATTCCAGCTGCATTCAATTACTGTTAAGTTCTAGTGGTTTAATTTGCACAATGTTCACCTTTTCATCAGCCCCTTTTCACTATTAGATTTAAAACCTCGATGAAAAATGAAGGTGCTTCACAAAGGGGTATTAATTTGTGCAATCTTTGGTCCTTGTCTTTGTGTTTATACTCGTAGGAGATTTTGAGGCCTCATTTGTGATACTGCATGTGTTCTTGATTGCAAGAGATATTGTTTACCCGAAGCGTGCTTGGAGCTTACCCATTGCTTACCATTAGTGGGCTTAATTGTCATTCTCATTTTCTGCCTCCTAAGTGGGCAGTGTGCGTTCAATTGATCAATCAACCAGTTAATCTGTTTGAGGGTCTCAAGGCGCTGGTGGTGGGTCTAGACCTCATTCAAAGAGCCATGTCTTGGCTGCGAAGTGTGAAAGATCTTCTTCCGGTGGTGGTTTTTCAGATGCGTGGAATGGTGGCTAGTGCCTGCTGGCTGGATCGGAGGGGTGTGGCGGGGTTATGGAAAGAGATACGAAGATTCAAGTAGGCCGGTCCGATGTTGTGAAGGGCCTTGTAGGTGTGGGTGAGTAGTATGAAGTTGATTCGCTTCTCCACCGGGAGCCAGTGGAGGAGTCTCGGGCGTTGGGAGATGTGTTCCTGGCGGGGGAGGTTCAGGAAGAGTATGGTGGCGGCGTTTTGGATGAGTTTTAGTTTCCTGACATTCTTTCTCGTGGTGCTAGCATAGAGTGCATTTCCGCAGTCGAGCTTGCTTGTGACTAGGGCATTGGTGACTATCTTGCGGCAGTTGTCCAGGATCCATCTGAAGATTTTGCAGAGTTGGCAGAGGGTGTGCAGCAGGAAGATGTGGCTGCGTTTGCCTGTCGAGTCATTGTTAAGAAGGAGTCGAGGATGATTCCCAGGTTGCGGGCGTGGTCACTCGGAGTAGATGGGACTCTGAGCGATGTGAGACACCAGGAGTCATTGGAGTGTTGGATTTGCTTCTGCTGCTTTCATGGGGAGCATGGGCCAAGTACTTAATGCTTCCTTCTCAATAGGGTCCTTCCACTTCTGTCACTGTGATTGAGGTACAACGTTATTTTTTATCTTTCCTCTGTCCTTATTGCTTCTTCCGTCCCATCCCCCAACCTTGTTGTCCCTGGTGCTTCACCTCCTCCCACCACCATTGTCCGTATTTGTTCGTTAGTCATGTTGCTTTTTCCCTACCCTCTCTCCAATCCTACTGTTACCTGTGTTGCCTCTTCCATTCCTCGCCCACCCTCCCGTTTTCTGTGCTACCTCCGTCTATCATAAGGAAAGACAAATGCTGTGGTGTGATCAGGACTGGCTGCATTATATCATTTTTTTTTTTAGCTTCTCGTTTACTGCATCATATCACTTTTTCTTTTTTCTTTTTTTTTTTTTACTTTGAGCCATACTGCACAGCAGCCACGCTCCTCTAAACAAGGCTTAAAGACTTTGACATAGCCAATAGCTCTCACATAGTTGAGACCTATTTGCTTTGCCAATGCCCATCCCTATAAGTCTTGTGTGTACTTCCTTGCTCCACTGTCTGTGCCTTTATTATGGTTGTGTGTCTACATTTGTCTCCTTACTCCCCAACTCCTGAATGTTCATTTCTGGAAGTTTATTATTAAGCTTTTTGTCTATAATGGGAAAGGCCTTGTGAGTGCCTGCCAGCCCTTGCGAGTATGCGTGATCGAGGATACTTCTTGTACCATTCACTGTATCATAAATGTGCCCTGTTCATGTTTGTGGCAACAAAGTGTTCAATTTAAATTGATATTTAGTTCCTATCCAAAGGCTGTTAATATGTGCATAGTGCTGTTATACAAAAAAACTAAATTTTCAATATATTTCCTAGGGAATGTGCAGGAAGGGAGAGGACCTGAAGGCCACACAGCCTTTTTTGCCAGTCAGGTTGCTAGACATGGATCCTTTGTCTGGAAATTTCATGTGCTGCTGCTGCTCTACAGTTTAATTATAAAGACAAGGGCACCGCACCGCAGCTACTTCGACTACATAAGGCAAGCATGCCCTATGAAATCTGGCTGTAGTCAACTAGTGCTAGCTAACCAGCCTCTGTGTTAAATGTTTTCTTCTATAATAATTGTGTATCAGTCAAAATATATTGATTATAAAGGATGAATAATAATTTATTAGACAGTGGATATTGTTCTTGGTAGAACATAAAGTACAGCATAAAGTAAATGAACTTGTAAAGAGTGCCTCTGCAAAAAGTGTGAGGAGCAGAGGGAAAACTGTTACTGTGGGTGTGGGACTGCTCAGAAACATTGATGATCAAATGAAGGGTATGTCCATGTGTGGTTTAGAGGTCCCTGCATCGTGACAATTACTGATTTTACATCTCTGTAAAAGAAAAGCCATGGACAGAAAGTGGAGTCAAATGTGCAGCTAGCCAGATTGTGAGAGAATAAAGTTCAACAAAGAAGTACGAGAACAAAAGTCGACACAAAGGGCCATCCTGCCCTTTATGATTTTTCTGCCCCCTTTGATAATTCTTGGGAATTAGGAAGACTCCACATATTTACATGGGTAGTCCAGCAGTGTAGTACTAGGGTATACCAATAGTGTTCCTTCAGAAATAATGGAGGATGGCTACCCCTACTTCACTGGTCTGTGTGATGACAGGGGTTGGTGGCGGCATTTCATTGTTCTGGGTCAAAGAAACCTGGCCATCACCATCAAAATTCATTCAGTTACCAGTAACTTATTATTACTATCTTTGTCTTGTACTTCCTTGATTTCCCCTGTTGGTTATTCCCCTGATTGGTTATTACATGTGGCTTAGTGGAAGTATGTGTGGTCTCACATGGCTGTTAATTGACATGGTTGAGAACTATAGTGAAGTCCAAATCAAAAATATAAAAAAGTGGAGTATGCTCTGTAGGAAGAAGCATTCATTCAGATGGAGTTTCTCTTAACGTGGGGTTAGGGCCGGTAGGCTTCATGATTGTTATACTAGACCTAGGCTTCATGACCCTTTAGTGGCCTACCTGGGATGTAGAATCCAGACTCGCTAGAACTTTTCAGAATAGTCACAGCACATTGAGTGATCCTACTTCTTTGCTGATCCAAGTGAAGTTCTCCCCCTAGAAGTCTGGGACTGGAGGCACAAACTTGAAGCATCTTCTTTGTAGTTTGTCAAGAATATTGTTTTTTATACATGTGTGTTTAGGGAGCCTAGAGACGCAGTGACACAGAAGTTTCTGTGCTCTGATTGACAGAGGCGTTAACATTTGAAGGAGACTCTGCTGTCATATGATCTGAAGCTCCTCACACACACACCTCCACTGTGGCTTCTGCTGTTCCTCACTTAAGTTAATATTTTCTGGCTACTACTGCCATTCATATTTTATGGCTCAGTGTTCATACGTATAGCGTGAATTGTAGAGTTGGTCTGCAAAATGCTCTGTCTTATACTACTATGTTAGTTTAAAAGCAGAGCCACCTCGTAATGCTCCAGTGTTACAGGCCTTGTCAGCATGTTAGTGTGTGGCCCTGCCATCGGTGGGAGAAGCTGCCCCTCTTAGATTGTAGAGACGAATAGTGCTGCCTTTTTTGTGTTCTCAGATCTACTGAATGATTTTCTGGGCTGGGCTTAATTTCCACAAGCTACTTCAAGGATAAGTGAGCTATCATGGAGTAATTCAAGAATTCCACGGTCATTATGACCCACTGCTCGGAATCCGCAAAATTCAGACACCCACACAAGTCCGCCACACCAAAGGTCAGTGATAAACTGGTGATAACAAAACCTCCACCGTCACGCCAAAGAAATACTCCTACACTATCACGACCCACGAATCCACGTGGCGGTCTTTCAACCGTAGTATTCCATTGGCGGTACACACTGCTGCGCTCAAAATACACACACATTTACAAAACACTACTACATTGGACAATTCAAAATACACACACCTGATACAAATACACACACCACTCCCACACACCCAATACAATATATAACACACACCCACATCACCCACAAACCCCTATGACAAAATTACTGAGAGAAGGCCAGAGAGAGACACTACAAACAACTACCAAGCATCCTCAGGCACACAATACTATCACCCACATAACTTCCACGCACCTCACACAACACACCACTAAATATCACCCCACTTATCACTACACACACCACCCCACACATCACCCACACCACCCCATGGCACGGCAAAGACACCCCAGGTTCTCTGAGGAGGAGCTCAGGGTCATGGTGTTGGAAATCATCCGGGTAGAGCCACAGCTATTCGGATCACAGGTGCAGCACACCTCCATAGATAGGAAGATGGAGCTATGACGCAGAATAGTGGACAGGGTCAATGCAGTGGGACAGCACCTGAGAAATAGGGATGACATCAGGAAGAGGTGGAACGACCTACGAGTTAAGGTACGTTCCGTGGTCTCAAGACACCACATCGCGGTACAGAGGACTGGCGGCGGACCCCCACCTCCTCCCCCACAACTAACAACATGGGAGGAGCAAGTCTTGGCGATTCTGCATTCTGAGGGCCTCGCAGGAGCAGATGAGGAATGGACTCTAGTAAGTCAAATCTTAACTATTACACCCCCCACCCTACTTGCATGCTATCACATACCCTCACCCCCATCACTCCAACTCCTCACAAATGTCCCAACATCACAAACCACACATCCTAACACCAAGCCCTGCATGCCACAACAAAGCATGGACACCCATCACCAAAGCATGGCCACTGCACATACCCGTACACCCCCCTAAACCACCATCACACAAGGACCCACACAGGAATGCAAACACTGGGTTACAGGGCTTACCCCCCCCATTGCACACCATGGCACACACAGATGTGATAAACATCCTTTTATACCCCTGCAGGACCCCTACCCAACGTCACTGGACAGGAGGGTCCACACATGTCCACACCACCGACAGAAGAGGCCCACAGTGATGACAGCAGCTCTGTCCAACTGGATCTAGATGACCAGCCCGGCCCATCTGGGACTTCGGGACATTCGGTTCCCCTCACACAGTCACAGGCCACCACAGAGCTTCCCCCCTCTGGAAACACCAGCACAGCACCCACCCAGTGGGCCCATACCTCTGTCCCCAGGACTCGTCAGTCAGCAGTGTGTCCACCACTATAGGGAACCCAGGCTAACCCACCACCCCAACAACAACAGGGACCTGGGGGCAGTGGCAGTGGGCACACGGTCCAGGGGACGGAGGCCCAAGAACACAGGGGAACTGGGAGAGCTGCTGTGCGACAGGGGGAGGACAGGCCAAGGGAACCCACTCTCCATGAGGCCCTCTCCAACATCATGGGAGCCTACCACCATTCCCAGGAGACGATGGCAACGGTACTGGCCAAGTTTCAGGAGACCCAGCGCCTGCAGAAGGAACAGTATTTGGGCTTCAGGGAGGAACTCAGATCCATCATTTCCACCCTGGGCACCATCGTAGGGGTGCTGAAGGAAGTCCTCAACACCAGGAGGGACACTGTGGCACAACAAGGGGCCCCTGACACTAGCCTGGACGATGAACTGCCCACCACCACCACCGGTGCTAGTAGACAGGAGGCACTGCCACAGGACCACCACACCAGCACCCCACCCCCTGCAGAGGGAGAACCACCCTGCAAACGGTCCCTGAGATCCAGGACAAAGACATAGAACGATGCCAAGACCCCCGCCAAGAAATGAGACCACCCTGAATGTCATCCTTCTGTCCCACCTTGTCACCCTGTCCATCCACCAACTGCCCCAGCTCCACTTCCTATGCCCATTTGGGCAATTTACCTGTGAGACTATTAGACTGGACCCTGCCATGGACATTCCTCCACCATCAGCCCTCACCATTTTACAACCCCCTCCAATATTGAGCACTGAAATAAACACCCTTAAAGCACAAAACAATATGGAGTCTGTCTGTGATTTCGAAATAGTGTATTAGAAATTACAGTGACAAAATGCTCTTACAATTGTAATGTCAACATCTCTATGTCACACAGCTCTACTCCATGAGGAAACAAAGCAGATTTCACACAGTGGGACCCACATCTGTGAAATCGTAAGGGAAAGTGACAACTCTGACCGTACACTGGGTTCAAAGGACAGACAGTAGAGAGAGGTAATAGTGTTAAAGTACATGTAGTAGGCAGGTTTGTATTTTTACCTGTGTCTCACTGGAAGTATTGCAAGATCACAGAGTTCCTGTTGTCGATGTCATCTTCTGCTTCCTCGTCTTCACTGTCCACAGGCTCCACAACTGCCACAACACCTCCATCCGGACCATCCTCCTGCAGAAAAGGCACCTGGCGTCGCAAAGCTAAGTTGTGAAGCATACAGCAGGCCACGATGATCTGGCACACCTTCTTTGGTGAGTAGAATAGGTATCCACCTGTCATATGGAGGCACCGGAACCTGGCCTCCAGGAGGCCGAAGGTCCGCTCTATAATCCTCCTAGTTCGCCCATGGGCCTCATTGTAGCGTTCCTCTGCCCTTGTCCTGGGATTCCTCACTGGCGTCAGTAGCCATGACAGGTTGGGGTAACCAGAGTCACCTGCAAATGGCCCGGGCAACTGTTAGACACACACTGACCTGTAGGGATATCCCCAGACCCAGACAACCATTCCCACTGACTTGCTTCCAGGTGCTCACCTAATAGCCACACACGGTGCCTCTGGAGGTGACCCATCACATAAGGGATGCTGCTATTCCGCAGGATGTAAGCGTCATGCACTGAGCCAGGGAATTGGGCATTCAAATGGGAGATGTACTGGTCTGCCAAACATACCATCTGCACATTCATTGAATGATAACTCTTCCGGTTTCCGTACACCTGTTCACTCCTGCGGAGGGACCAAAGCCACATGTGTCCCATCAATGGCACCTATGATGTTGGGGATATGTCCCAGGGCATAGAAATCACCTTTCACTGTAGGCAAATCCTCCACCTGAGGGAAAACCATGTAGCTCCGCATGTGTTTCAGCAGGGCAGACAACACTCTGGACAACACGTTGGAAAACATAGGCTGGGACATCCCTGATGCTATGGCCACTGTTGTTTGAAATTACCCACTTGCAAGGAAATGGAGTACTGACAGCACCTGCACTAAAGGGGGGATTCCTGTGGGATGGCGGATAGCTGACATCAGATCTGGCTCCAGCTGGGCACACAGTTCCAGGATTGTGGCACGATCAAGCCTGTAGGTGATGATCAAATGTCTTTCCTCCATTGTCGACAGGTCCACCAGCGGTTGTACACCGGAGGATGCCGCCATCTCCTCACATGTCCCAGCGGACGGTGCCTATGAAGGACAACAGCGAGCACAGAGTCAACCAACTCAGAGGTACGTACCTACAGCTTATACAGAACACGAATCATAATCCGAAATTTGGCCTGTATGAGTGTTGAGGCAAGGCTTAGGTATGTGTGACGCAGTTGAAAATGAAGCCATGTGGGCCCCTGAAATGGCAGCTGCCTGACCTGTAAAGTGGGACAATGGGATGTGAGGTAACTGCGCTGGCGTTGCACACCGTTGCGGTAGGCGGTCGAAGACTGCGGCGCAATTCTGCATTGGTTAAGATTGGACCCTATTGGTCCCAGGAGCCAATGACGATGTACGCCTGCGGTGACGGTACGCACCGCTGTGGACGTGACTGCCATTTTCTGTCTGTTCAATCACTCAATACCTGATCTTTGACAGGAGAGGACCTACACTGCAAGTGCTGCTGTGACCTCAGTCTGGAAGAGACAATGGCTTGTGCGTCTGGGGAAAGGGCCCTTGCCTTCACATCGGAGGAGTTGGAGAAACTCATGGATGGGGTCCTCCCCCAGTACATGCTACTCTACGGTTCTCCAGACAAACAGGTAAGTACACTGTGAGCATGCTGTATGGGCTATGCCTGTGTGGAGTGGGGTGGATGAAAGATGGGGGGGGGGAGATTGAGGCGTGCATGAAACGACGGTGAGTGCATGTGCCACATGGCAAGGGTAGGGATGGGGGCCAATGACTGTGACGGTGCAGTTGGTAATAACTTTTCTTTTTCCCCTGTACAATTCATGTAGGTCAGCACCCACCAGAAGAAGGATATTTGGCGTGCCATCGCCAAGGACTTCCGCACCCTGGGGGTCTACCACAGACGGAGCACCCACTGCCGGAAAAGATGGGAGGACGTTCGCCACTGGAGCAAGAAGACGGCGGAGGCCCAGCTGTAGATGGCCTCCCAACGTGGGAGGGGTGCCCATCTCACCATGACCCCCCTGATGTTCAGGATCCTGGCGGTGGCGTACCAGGAGTTGGATGGGCACTTGAGGGCATCACAGCAGCCACAAGGGGGTGAGTACACTCTCATTCTGCTGATTTTTCGCGCAGGGGAGGTGTCTGGGTGGCGGAGGTGGGCTGTGGGTTTCCCTAGGCCAGGGTGAGTGTGCTAGTTGGGTCCCCTTGTTCTGGCAGACCCTCGGGCACCCCACCCCACCTGTGTACAGTGCCAAGTACACCTAGTCAGGCTCCAGTGACATCCATGTGTGCAGATGTCTGCCATAGCCTTGTAGGCCATGTCCCAGGGATTGAACAGTGGACCCCAAGTGCGCAGCATAGTGCAGGGGGCTTCTGTGTCTGTCGTGTCCGCCAACGGTAGCGGTAATGCATGCACTCAACATGTCTTTCTTCTGTTGCCCCCCCCCTTTTTGTGGTCTCCCTGTTCTTGTGTGCATTAGCATCATCAGGCGGAGGAGCAGTGGCACCGGAGCAGGAGGGAGCAGCATCCCACATGGCCCTGGAGGGGGACACTAGGGACTCTGATTTCACCAGTGGGACGGAGGGCGAGGGGAGCTCCACGGCGGGGACAGGAGCTGACACCAGTGATTACGGACTCGTCCTGTGATGGCAGCTCCCTTGTGGTGGCAGCCACATCTGTGCCCCCCGTATCTACAGGTACAGCCGCCGACCCCCTACCAGCACCGCCCTCCCAGCAGCCCCTCAGCCTTTGCCTCGTGCCCGCTCACCCAGGAGGGTGGGCATCACCTTTGCCCCAGGCACCTCAGCCCCTGCCCCAGTCACCCCTGCTGCCCTCAGGGAGGAGGCCATTGACCTCCTCAGGTCCCTCACTATTGGGCAGCCTACCATTTTGAATGCCATCCAGGGTGTAGAAAGACAGTTGCAACAGACAAATGCATTCCTGGAGGGCATTCATTCTGGTCAGGCGGCCCGTCAGCGAGCTTTTCAGACTCTGGCCGCAGCACTGATGGCAGCTATTGTCCCTGTCTCTAGCCTCCCCCCTCCACCCAGACCCAATCCCCTCTACCTCAGCCTATCCCAAGCACACCTTCAAACCAGCATGCACACACGTCAACACACAAGGGAAGCTCAGGCAAACATAAGCACCACACATCCCACAGGCAGTCAGTCACGCAAGCATCACACACATGCAGACACACCAACATCCACTGCCTCCACTGTGTCCCCCTCCTCCTCGTCTCCCTCCTCCCTCCCAGTCTCGTCTCCACTCACACCTGCATGCACTACATCTACAGCCACTACTTCCATCACCAGCACACACACCACCACAGCCCGCTCACGTGCAGTCACCACCCCCACTACCATTCACAAGTCCCCTGTGTCCTCTCCCAGTGTGTCTGTGACGCCACCTCCCAAGATACACAAACGCAGCCACACACCCACCCAACAGCCATCCACCTCACGACAGCCTATAGCGCATGCACCTTTACCCAAAGTCACCAAACGAACACCTCCTACAAACACAACCTCTTCCTCCACTCCCAAACTCCCTCCAGCTACCCGTCCCAGTGTTCCCACAAAACTTTTCCTGTCCACCCTTGACCTCTTTCCCTCACCTCCCCCCACCCCGTCAGTCTCCTCGGGCCCAACTCTCCAGGTCCCAACCTAGCACCTCAGCCACAACTTCTCCGGGACCAGCGGTGCCTGTAGTCACCGGGCAGCAGGGCAGCAAGTGTGGCACGGAGCCACAGCATGGACAGTCCCCCCACCAGTCAAGCATCAAAAGTCGGCCAGTGCCCAGCGGGAGACTCCAGCCACCAAAGCCGCTCCCAGGGGTACTGGTGGGTGTGTGGATTCAGCTGTGACACCTTCCAAGCTGGGGAAGGGGCACAAGAAACTCAGCAAGTCTGGGAAGAGCAGCACAGCGGAGAAGACCGCCATCATCCCTGCTGCCCAGGAGGCCACCGCCATCATCCCCGCTGCCCAGGAGGCCACCGCCATCATCCCCGCTGCCCAGGAGGCCACCGCCAGCACCAGCCCTGCTGCCCAGGAGGCCACCGCCATCATCCCCGCTCCCCAGGAGGCCACCGCCATCATCCCCGCTCCCCAGGAGGCCACCGCCATCATCCCCGCTGCCCGGGAGGCCACCGCCATCATCCCCGCTGCCCGGGAGGCCACCGCCATCATCCCCGATGCGCAGGAGGCCACCGCCATCATCCCCGCTGCGCAGGAGGCCACCGCCAGCACCAGCCAAACTGCCCAGGAGGCCACCGCCATCATCCCCGCTGCCCAGGAGGCCACCGCCAGCCCCAGCCAAGGTGCCCAGGACTGGACCACCAGCACCAGCTGCCCAGGACTGGACCGCCAGCACCAGGCCAGCTGCCCAGGACAGGACCGCCAGCACCAGGCCAGCTGCCCATGACAGGACCGCCAGCACCAGGCCAGCTGCCCAGGACAGGACCGCCAGCACCAGCTCAGCTGGGCCATAAAGGACCACCAGCACCAGCTCAGCTGGGCCATAAAGGACCGCCAGCACCAGCCCCGCTGGGCCATAAAGGACCGCCAGCACCAGCCCAGCAGGGCCCGACAGGACCGCCAGCAGCTGAGTCACTGCCAAGGACCCCGCCACCACAAGCACCACTGAACAGGACACTGCCGCCACAAGCACCGCTGAACAGGACACTGCCGCCACAAGCACCGCTGAACAGGACACTGCCGCCACAAGCACCGCTGAACAGGACACTTCCACCACAAGCACCGCTGAACAGGACACTACCGCCACAAGCACCGCTGCCAAGGACACTGCCGCGACAAGCACCGCTGCCAAGGACACTGCCGCGACAAGCACCGCTGCCAAGGACACTGCCGCGACAAGCACCGCTGCCAAGGACACTGCCGCGACAAGCACCGCTGCCAAGGACACTGCCGCGACAAGCACCGCTGCCAAGGACACTGCCACGACAAGCACCGCTGAACAGGACACTGCCGCGACAAGCACCGCTGAACAGGACACTGCCGCCACAAGCACCGCTGAACAGGACACTGCCGCCACAAGCACCGCTGCCAAGGACACTGCCGCCACAAGCACCGCTGCCAAGGACACTGCCGCCACAAGCACCGCTGCCAAGGACACTGCCGCCACAAGCACCGCTGCCAAGGACACCGCCGGAACAAGCACCGCTGGCCCATGAGCGCCAAGGGCACTGACGCTTCTGAGTCCGTCACGAGCAGGATGAAGCACTCTGGGCACAAGGCCCCCTCCAGAACCAATGGAGAGATACATCCACTACCTCTGTCCTTGGCAGGATGAAGCACTCTGGGCACAAGGCCCCCTCCAGAACCAGTGGAGAGATACTTCCACTACCTCTGTCCTTGGCAGGATGAAGCACTCTGGGCAGAAGGCCCCCTCCAGAACCAGTGGAGACTGTTATCCACTTGAGAGACTGTGGCTTTGCACTCCCCAGGATTGAACAGTGGGCAACCCACCCACTGTAGAGACTTGGGAGACTGTGGCTTTGCACTTCCCAGTATTGAACAGTGGGCAACTCACCCACTGTAGAGACTTGAGAGACTGTGGCTTTGCGCTCCCCAGGATTGAACAGTGGGCAGCCCACCCACTGTAGAGACTTGAGAGACTGTGGCTTTGCACTCCCCAGGATTGAACAGTGGGCAACCCACCCACTTGGGAGATTTGAGAGACTGTGGCTTTGCACTCCCCAGGATTGAACAGTGGGCATGGTGCCCTCTCGTGGATTTGGCGTTGTGCACTAAACCGGCTGAGGTGCCCCCCACTTCCCCCTGAGGTGCCTGTTTTATTGCTATCTGATGCCCCTGCAGTGTTCTCTCCGTCATGTTCGGGGATTAAGTGTGGGCCTCGCCCATGCCATGTGGGCCCAGTGTTCCACGGGCTTCAATGGAGCACTACCTGGACTACTATTCTTGGTGTATATATTTGTTTATAGTGTATATATATTTTTGCGTACTTGATTTTAATATATTACAATGGTTACACTCATTTCCTTTTGTCTTTGCATTCTTCCGGGGGGTTTGGGGGGGTGTAACTGTAATGTATCATGCTGTATTAGTGTGTGTGTGTTGTGGTGGGTGAGGGTGGGGGTGGGGGTGTTGCGTGTGTGTGTCCCCGTTTTTTCCTCCCCCCCCCCCCCTGTGTCATAGGTGCAGTACTCACCGTCGTCTTTGCCACCGGCGTTCGTGCTTCTGGTAGAGGAGCAAGAAGATAAGGGCTGGCAGGATCTGGAGCTCGGGTCCCATGGTGTCCGGATTCCTCGTGGGGTGTGTAGAGGTGGTTGTTTTTTCTTCGAAGTCCTGTTTCCGCCGTGTTTTTGTTCATGGGGAATCCGCCCCGGAAAAGGTGGCGGATTGGTAGGTTGTGATACTGTGGGTGGTACATTGTCCTCCGCCTGTCTGTTGGCGGTGACCGCCATACTGTTTGTTTGTACCGCCGTGGCGGTCGGAGTGTTAAAGTGGCTGTCTATGTTGGCGGTTTCCGCCACGGTCGTGATTCCATTTTTTTTTCAGCCGGCCTGTTGGCGGTCTTACCCGCCGCTTTAACACCGACCGCCAGGGTTGTAATGACCACCTATGTGTTTTGCAGCACATATAGGTGTAAACAGTTGATGTTATTCCTTCTACCAGCACACTGAACTCTATGACTTCTGATGGTTACGTCTAACCACAGATTCCTCACCTTTAGAATATCCTTAGGCATCAGACTGGATCCTGACGTTTTCTCAGCCTAACCCTTAAGCACTGATAGGTGGCATGGTGTGGCTCCGTGTTGAGTCCCCTCCACCCTAGAAGTGATGGTTATAGCCCTATAAAGGATCCAACCAGGTGTGCTCATGTCAGTTTCTATCTTTCTGTGCTTAAGAACACAGATATGGAGCTAGCATTTTTTTTGTCATCTGACTAGCTTTTTTGTTGTTGTGACCCATTCCCGTTCACGGGGCCAGCCCTGCAACAGGTCTTCGTCATCACCAATCCTTCAGATAAGTAAAAATTGAAGAAGAAACGCAAGAAGTCCATGTGGGAATCATCCCAGCCTCGCCACTCTCCCTCTGCGACGTCTTGAGGACATTAAGGTGCTCTGCGGTCTTGCTCCTGGTTCCCTTCTGAGGAGCCGATTCTGCAACTGATTCTGATGCAGCAAGGATTTCCGGGTCCGACTGTGATGCTGCTACAATATGAGGCATTCAAGGAAAGCCATGCTTTGCGTCTACAGAACCTTACAAGCAAGCTCGACTACAGAAATGCACTCTACGCCAGCACCACGACAAAGACCATCAGGAAACTACAACTCCTCCAAAACGCCGCCACCAGACTCGTCATGAACCTCCCGCCAGGAACACATCTCCCAACACCTGAGACCCTCCATTGGCTCCTGGTAGAGAAGCAAATCAACTTCAAACTTCTCACCCACACCTATAAAGCCCTTGCTTTTCTTTGGGATGCTTTTAGGCCCCCGGATCCATGGAGGCCTCCAGCCGGATTACAGCCGGTGGATCTGCCATCAGCATCAGTTGTGCTTCCTGAACCCGCTTTGAGGTCAGCTCTGACTCCGGAGCCATTTCTACATCTGATGCCATGCCCCATGCAGGGTCTTGCTTTGCTGAGGCCTGCACTAATATTACCAATACTGGAGAAGGACACTGAGCCCCATAGTCCCGACTGAATCTGAACCAAATCCATCCCGACTTTGAACAAGGCAAAGCAGGAGCTCCATGCCTAGATGCATGGACTACGTTCCTTTAAGCTCAAACAAGACAATGCCTATGCTCAGAGGCAGCTCTCTGGTAATTCAGCAACTCTTAAGGGCTGAACTCTGATGATGGAAATGACAGATTTGATTTTTCTCTACAATATGATGACAAATTCTACACTAACTTACAAGTTGGCGGTGGGCTGGATACTACCCAAGACACAGTCGTCTCTCCTCCCGGTCCTTCTAAGGAACAATTGACATTCTTCACTATGGTAATCAGAAGGTTGACCAAAGCAGATTTGAATCTGCTTTCCATTAAAGTAAAGTCTAACATCCTCACAGAGATCCTGCAACAAAGACAATTTTCTCTGACCCTTTGCTACCATTTAATTAAACACTTACTGATAACCTCATGGACACTTGGGAAAAACAAGTAGCACAATGCCATGGGCCAGAGCCTGATGACCCTGTCTTTCTTATGTAGCATTCTGACCCAAAGAATATAGTGGTACAGGGGTCTACCAGATTATTCAACCTTAATTCCTTCACTAAGAAGTTGCCAGTAATGGATCTGAAGAGGTTGGCAGCGTTTGGGAAGAGGATGTTTTCCTCTGCCAGCTTAGCTCTATGAACTTTCCCAGCAGTCCCACAAGAGTTTAGGGCAAACTTAATAGATCCATTCAATATGGACTGGATGCAGTCAAGTATGTCATCCGGTCAGGACTGTACACAACAGGCAGCTTGGAAAGAGTGGTTGGTACTAGTGGCACCATTCGTTGATGCAACCCACAGGCTTTTTGGGTGACATCAAGGACATCATAAATATGCCTTTCAATAGGTCTTGTCTCTGTGGCGAGAAGTCTGATTCCACCCTCAAGCGCTTTAAAGAAAGCAGAACAGCTGTGTGCTCCCTCAGCCTTTTTACATCTGTAAGGTAGTATAAAAACCAATCTAGGCCCGTTGGCAAGGGTTTCACCTTTAGGCAGTGCCAAGCCTCACCTCTTCAACAGTAGATACCCCAGTCCTTTTGAGGTTGTGGGAGAGGGGCCTAGTAGACAACACTCAGGCCAGTAGGGGGTGGCAAACTTCCCAATCCCCAGCTGCTCCGGCAGAAGCATCCTTTCAGTGGCACATTACCACCCTGTGGGAGGCAGGGTAAATTATGTCAGACAGGTGGTTCTTGCAGATAGTCCTCCCTTCGTTCCATCATGCCACCCATTCCCCTTATGTTATAGCTGCTTCTGGAGGACCACTTGTCCCTTTTGCACGGACGTTCAGGTTCTCATGGGGAAAGGTGCCATAGAGAGGGTCCTGGCCTTGGAAATCGGAACTGGGTGTTGTTCTCTCTACTAGTGCTGAAGGGTGAAGGGCTATTTCCTTCTCTGTTTTAGACTTTAAACCTCTGAACTTCTTCCTGCAAAAGGTAAAATTCAAGATGATTATTCTAGCTAAGGTTCTCTCTGCCCTGGATTAAGGAGGCAGCGGTGGTGATATTAGACCTGCAGGATGCCTATTTCCATTTCCTATCTGGCAGGCTTACAGAAACTGTCTGCAGTTCAAGGTGGACCATGGGCATTCTCAGTTTGCCATGCTTGCTTTTGGCCTCACCTTTGCCCCTCTGATGTTCATGAAATTGATGGTGATGGCCACAGCGTATCATTGGAGATCAGGAGTACCAGTCTTTCCCTACCTTGACGACTACCTGTTGAAGACAGGCTCATCACAGTCACTTAAAGGCCACCTCCAGAAGATGGCAAACATTCCTATAGTTTTGGGGTGCTGAAGTAATGCTTGCCTTCTTTGCCTTGGCCAAGTGTCATCTGACCCACACTAGATATGATGCATTTCAAGCCTTTGTTCTGGAACAACAAATCCTAACTTTAATGCTGTGATCCTGATGTTTCAGCCTCAATCCAGGATCTCCTGACAGAGGATCTGTGGTTCTGGAACTGTTGACCTCATCCATCCTGCTGGTGGACCATGCCAAGTGGTACATGTGGGATGTGCAGTGTGATCTGAAATCTCACTGAGCCCAGCACCAAGGGTTCCTTTCGGATGCGTTGTGGGTTTCACAGGAGACCGTAAAAGTGCAGACCGCTCTACCTACTTCACAGAGAGCTGACAGTAGTGGCGGACCCATCACTACTTGTTTAGGGAGGTCTTCTTGGAGAGGTGATGATCAGAAGACTCTGGTCTTTGGCAGAGACCCACCTCCACATCAGTCTGCTGGAGTTACAGGTCATTCGCTTGGCGTTTAAAATGGTTTCTACCATCCATCAATAGGAGGCTTGTTTTGGTTTAGGCCCACATGGACATTAGCACCGCCATGTGGTACTGCAACAAGCAGAGTGGCACGGAGGCCTGGACTCTGTGGCGAGAACTTCTGTGCCTCTGGGATTGGTTGATTCATCAGGGAATATCCCAGATCATACAGCAGCTGATGGGATCTGTAAATGTCAAGGGGGACCAACTCAGTCAGCAACGCCTAATGATCATGAATGGCAACTGCATACAAAGGTGGGGTAGAGATGTCTTTCATTATTGGGGGTGGCCCTGGCTCCATATCTTCACCACCACTGAGAACATGCACTGTGAACACTTCTGAGCATTGGACTTCCCAAGAAAACTGTCTTTCAGTGACTAGTTACATTTAGAGTAGGGCTCTGGACACTTGTATGCCTTCTTGCTGCTACCCTTCTGACCCTGAGTTCTGAAGAAGGTCTGAAGCAGCCAGGCTTAAGTCATCCTAGTAGCTCTGAATTGGACTAGGAGTGTCAGGAACGTCTGGGCATGAGCATCTGTCCTCCGATCAGCCGTTGGTAGGATATTCTGTCGCAGCCACAGGGGACAATCTTGCAATCAGTCCTGTACAACTTAAACTTCCATGGGTGGAGATTGAGTAGAGGCAATTGAGTACTTTCAATCTACCTCCTAAAGTAGTAGCTGTTATCCAGCAGCCAGGCACCCTTCTACTCAATCCATTTATACAGGACGCTGGGACAGGTTTGTGGCTTAGTGCAGCACCCATAGTATGAATGCATTGCATACCAAACTTTCAGATATGTTATTATTCATTTGGTCTTCGGCTTAGCACCGACTTGCAGTATGCACGTGGAGTCCCTGTCCTAGATATTTTCATGCTGTCATGTGGGCATCACTGCACACTTTCGTGAAACACTATTGCCTTGATACACAGGTCCACTGGGAAGGACATTTTGGCTGTTCAGACCACATGACTCTCAGGGTCATTCCATGGGCCTCCCACATGGGAAGGTACTGCTTTGGTATCTATTGTAGACCTGAGGGACCTACAGTTAGAATTATCCATCAGACAAACAAGTTAATTACCTTTGATAATGTTCTTTCTGTTGGATACTGTATCAAGGTACAGATTCCTCACTGCTCTCCTGCTTTCCTTTTCTGTGGAATGGACTCCTTTTCATCTAGAAATGTCCCAATTAAGAGATCTCCACACTTGTACAGTTGATTACTGTTGGGATCCATGTCAAGGTGGGTGGATGAAGTCCAGAAAAAAATTAAATTAAAATCAGCATGTCTGGGTGATGTCTATGTAGGGATCAAATGATCACTTTCGGGGCAGAGCAGAGTCGAACGAGGAACTGCACAGTGCCACGAACTGGCGTGCAGGGGATATGTTGAGATCTTCTGGATTCAGTCTAGTGCTTGAGGATATCTAAAGTTATGTGATAGGATTTCTTATGTGCTCAAATACCTCTACAAGTGCCCTACCCTGAAAAATAGAGTAATATCCTAAGGAAAGGACACAAGCTCCTATGGAGCCAGATCTTGCAGGCCTTCCTGAAATGCACCATATTGTTTATGCTGCGTAAGTGTGAGCACTTTCCATCGTTAGGTAGCTGCCGTAGAAAAAGACTCACCTCAAGAAAGAGCCTGCTTAAATCTTGGTATTGCTAATAGGAATGCATCTTTAGACCCCAGTGAGTGATCAAGAACATAGGTGATTATTTTTTTTTCTCACGTTAATGGGGCTGGTGTTATGCTCTGCTTTATAAACACGAGAAAGGGATTTTAAAACAATCTATTTTGCCATTGGGAGCCAGTGCAGCTTGTTGAGTGCGAGAATTGCGGTACTCCAAGAGCTAATTTTGCAATAGCATTTGGAATCCTTGTAATTTTTCCATTTGTTCTGTTGAAGAGCCAAGGGAAAGCGAATTGCAATAATCCAGGTGGCTCAGGATGGTTGCCTGAATCAGTACTCAACAGGTTGGCTTAGGGAGGAGTGGTAAGATCTTCGGATCCTGCAGAACGTGCTACTGATTCTTCCTTGTCTGCTGACATTCACAAGTCCTATAAGACCTATAACTGTGTGACAGGCGAAATCCAGACTGTACAGGCTCTGATTTTGCTTTGTAAATCCAGAGAGCAGCTGATTGGCATGCTTCTCAAGCATTTTAATATCAAAGGGCAGTAAAGATACTGGCTTGACGTTGGATAGCACTGCTTGATCTGTTATTCTTTTAGTAAGCCGGTGAGGAATCTACGGTTCCTTAGAGTATCTGCCTGATATTACTTTGCCTGAGGTAAGTAACTTGTTTGTCTGCTAGCTGGTGAAACATAGTTGAAACCCATAAACAACACTAGGTTCCCACTAACTACAGGGAGTCATCCAGCTCCAGTTTTAGATGGCAGCTATTTTTTTTTATTTATAGAATATATATTACCGTGTTTTTAAGTTTTTTTTAAGTTGTGAGCACCTCACAATAAAGCAGTGTAGTAATGTACAGACAATCGACATAAAACCATGCTCTTCTTATTAATAGGAGTGTCTGTTCATTGGTACCTGCGTGTGGCAAGCGGTGTCATTTGTTACTTCTGGACAAGGTGTTCCTTTAATGGAAGGGTTTTTTGGCTTCTTCCTGAAGATGGAGAGTTAAGGTATCTGTCAGATTTGTGTTGGGATGGAGTTTCACATGCTGTGCTCACAAGGGAATGCATGCCTTCTCAAGTTTTCCTACTTCTATTTTGTTGCTTGAAGCCTGATGATCCGCGTTGTGTGTAGCACATTCAGAACCAGAGATACTGATCTCGTCTGCTAACGGGGAGTATGTTAGCTTCCTTGAAAATGACTCTGCCAATGGTAAAGGTGATCAGTGCTTACAGTGGGAGTCAATGTAACCCTGAAGTGTAGCAGCGATTCTTTAGTCCCTTGGCAAATTCTGCTGCTGTGCCTTTCTCTCTTATGGTGAGAGGGAATGCCTGAAATGTTGTGGAACAAGTGCTTTTTGCTGTCTGAGTGTAACATTCCAGTGCCCCAGAGAGCAGGTCTCACCAGTCTGCATTTCCCTGTAAAAGCACACTCTCTTTAGGTCCAGCGAGTTATGTAATAAAAAGAAAATCATAAATAAATGTATACATAGAGGGGCCTTTGGTCCTCACCCATTTGTCTCTTCAGCTGTCATTCACATAATACTTTCACCTATTACACTATGGTGTTAGGAATTTACCAGGAGAAATGATTATCACCTATTACCAGTTTTTTTAGAATAATATATATATTCTCATGCTTACTGCACCAATATCTGCATGATCTCCACATTACTGGGCATTTTCCCTCTACTAAATTGCCTTTGTCCATGACAATCTTTATCACATTCATTTAATGTTTTGTCAAACATGGTTCAACGTGTTGATTATACATGTTTTTGTGGCTGGAGTTTATGGCATGGCTGTTTTTTTAGAGCTAAAAATAGATGGAGGCGATTGGTAAAATGTGAGTTCCTGTATTCTGTGGTGGGTGGAAATAAAAGGTCAGCAGCAGCTGTACAAACCAATAGGTGATGATGTTTTGTGTATGTGTTTTTTTTGTGTGCACATTTTTATTACACCTAGTCCGAGAATCACGTTAGCTTCGAGAACCTGAAAACAACAAATAGGTAATGCGCCATGATGGATTTCACCTGAACTGAAGATTTTCCTAGTATGGTGTGGAAAGTCTTAATTTTATTAAAGACACGGAGGCGAGTATTATGCTTCTCTAGCTTGCTTTATTTTAACAGCAGCAGTCAAGAAACTACAATTCCCGTGAGGCTTGAAAACAGAAAGCCAATGGGAAAGCAAAATGTAACAGATAAAGCACCATTCAGAACACTAGGGGTAATATATTCACTACACTTGACTGCTACCAGCCCTCTTCCTTGATGCGAGAAGGCTAGTCAGTGCAAGAAAACAACGGAAAATTAGCTAAGACAATTGAAACTGCCAAAATTGGTGAACAAAGTTCTTGAATAAAGTTCAACCAAGAGTGGCATGAAGAAGAAATCCGGAAGGTAGTAGGAAGACTCTGTTGGCAATAAGCTGGATCTCTTGAAGACAAGCTTGGAATCGACAAATCCATCCTTCGATCAGGTGGAAGGTTGAGGTTGAGTGGTTGTTGCTGCGAGGGAGGGAGAAAAAGAACGAAAAACAAAGTCAGGAAAGTGTCCTTTTTGTGGTGGGATAATACTCTCCTCCATGTCTTTAATAAAATTAAGACTTTCCATCATAACATACTAGGAAAATCTACATTTATGTCAAGACCGGAGGCTCATATTATGCTTTTTAAAGCATGTTAATAACCACTGAAGTTGCAGTATGAACTGGTTTACAATAAAAAGTTCTAAAAACATTATCTTTGGACCAATCGGCCGATCTCAGAATGTCTTCTAATCTGGAACCAACCCAGAAAGCTTTGGAAGCCATAACTCCCCTAGCGGAGTGAGCCCCGAAAACTGAGGTATCGATACCCACTAAAGACATAATCCAACAAACCCATCTGGCGAGGGTAGCAGAAGTCACGGGTTAATGGGGTTTACAGAAAGAAATAAGTAGCTGGGAAAAAGAAGACGTTCTGAGATTGGTCGTACGGTCCTCATAACACTTGAGACATTGTCCTACACACAATTTAGGTTGATTGGGAAAATATGGGTAAAAAAACTGTACTTAAATTAGTTTTAGTACGTTTGTTAATGGAGAACAATACCCCCGTAGGTGCAAACTGGTGAGAAAAAATATCTAAGGCTCTAACGTCAGATAAGCATTTAATGGAAACCAAACAAAATAACATAGTAAGCTTGGCTGAAAGCATTTTCAAAGAAAGATCTGAATTATCGTGCCAAGATAAGAACAAATTCAATACAACATTGACATCCCATAACTTTGAATATTTGGGTAACAGGAATAGAAAATTTTGCTCCCTTTAATAGTCGGCAAAGCAGTGGATGTTCTCCCACTGGTTTTCCATTAATGTAATAATGATGCATAGAATGGCTGACCTATATAAATTGATCGTTCTGTATGACTTACCTGCACTAGCCTGCGCAGCTAGGAAATTAATTACGTAGTTTATATCTGTTGAAACTGGATTGAGATCCCTTCCCATACACCAGGTTGCCCGAAGAGACCAGGCAGAACTGTAAGCCTTCCTGGTGTCGGGTGCTCAGGCTTTATTGATGAAGTCTGTAGCTTCCTCTGAAATTGGGATGGAAGGTCGGGAAGGCCTGACACTTTCCAGGCGGAAAGAGTGAGCCTATTGTTGAGTACAAGGAAGTGTGGATTCCCTAGGGGATCTAGAAGAAGGGAAGGGAAGAGAGGGAGGAGAACAGGAAAGTCAATTTCTAATTCCAGGAGAGGGGGGAACCAAACTTGCGATTGCCAGAAGGGGGCAATTAGCACCGAAGCCGCCTTCTGATGTCTGGCTTGGGCGAGAACTCTGGTGATCCTTATAAACGGAGGGAAGGCATCATTGACCGTCTGGGACCAATCCTGAAGAAAAGCATCTGAGGCTAATGTGGAAGGATCCGGATGCCAACTGAAAAACAGAGGTAGTTGTGTATTGAGGCGAAGAGGTGTATGCCGAAAGGGCCCCATTTGTGAAGAATAGATTGGGAAACTGAGCGATGAAGCCGCCAATCACTGTAATCCCTGATAAAGCAGGAATGCTCATCTGCCGTTTGATTGAGAGACCCTGGGAGATATTCTGCTGAGAGAGAAATCTCGTTGAGGAGACAAAAGTCCCATAGGCTTTTTGCTAGATCTGCCAACGGTTTTGACCTGGTGCCCCACAAATGATTTATGTAGCGGACAGCCAAAACATTCTCCATACGGAAGAGGATGGTACACTGTACTTTGTCTTTTGCCAGGCTCTTGATTGCAAAGGAGCCCGCAAGCATCTCTAAATAATTGATGTGCACTTTGGACTCCTCTAACGACCATGTACCTCCAGTCGAGAATGGACCACAACGGGCACCCCAACCCGTCAGGCTTGCATCGGACTCTAAGTCTTGATCTAAGTTGATCATCTCTGAATAGGAGAGACCGTTGCTGAGATGACGAATCTTTAACCTCTGAAACCCCCATTAATGAAGTGGACCGGGAAAGATAGCCTGAATTGAGGAATACAGAAGTCCCACTATCCTGGCCAGAGTTTTGAGAGAAATCTGGGACTTGCGAAGAGTTCTTAGAATCTCTGATTTGATGGAATTTACCTTTTGTTGGGGAAGATGGAGAGTAGTGGAAGAGGAATCTATTTCAAACCCCAAGAAATCTATTCTTTGTGGAGGAATAATGTTTGATTTTTCTTTGTTGAGTAAGAAGCCTAGTTGGGAAAGAAGAGAACACGTTATTTGTAGATGCGATTGAAGAGTAAGATGACTGATGCATGATGAGAAGATCATCCAGATAAATTAACAGTCTGATGCCTAAAGATCTGAGATGAGCCGTTACCGGTTTCATCAGTTTGGTGAAGCACCAAGGTGCTGACCACGGGCCGAACGGAAGGGAAGAAAACTGGTAAGTTTGACCTTGCCATTGGAATTGGAGGTATTTTCTGTGACTTGTAGGAATAGGAACGGAAAGGTACGCATCCTGAAGTTCGAGACGAACCATGAAGTTGAAGGGAAGAAGAATGTCCATTAAATGGAGAATGGTTTCCATTTTGAAATGCCGGTAAACGACAAACTGTTTGAAATTTCTGAGGTTGATGACTGGTCTAATTTTCTTGTTTTTCTTTTCAACCAAGAAAAGAGAGCTGAGAAAGCCTGAGTGGTCTGGAAGAGAAAGTTGAATGGCTTGCTTTGATAGAAGAGAACGCACTTCTTCTGAGATGAGAAAGGACATTTCTGTTGAAAAACACAGAGGGGAGGAAAAGAAACTTGTTGAGGTCTTCAGTAAAACTCTATCTGATAACCATGAATAGTATCCAGAACCCATGGATCTGTTATAGTGCGGCAATTTGGAATGAAACAATGAAGACGACCCCCTGTTGGAGGAAGGCCAGAAATAGGGCTTACCTTGTGTGTTGTTGGTCCTGAAGCCACGTTGTCCACAACCCCTGTAGCCTCTGCCTCGTCAAGGATAGAATTGGGGTTTATAGAATTGAGATCTGTATGCGGAATAGGAGGAGCCTCTGTATCCTTGCGGATGAAAGGATCGGCCGGTAGAGCGACCCCTGCCTGTACCGGCCCTGGCAAAAACCCGTTGGTTAAAGACTTTTTCAATGTTCTGTTGAGCCTTGTCAATAGAGGCAAAAGTAGAAACTAATTTTCCCAGGTCTTTGATAAAAGAATCTCCGAAAAGACGTCCTTCCGCTTTGATTCCAGGATCCCCAGGATCCATGGTGGCTAGATTAGCCAACTTGGGGTCTAGTTTCAGAAGTAGCCCCTTCCTCCTTTCGTGGGCAATGGCGGCGTTTGCATTGCCTAGAAGGCAAAAGCCTCTTTGGATCCATAGAGAAAGTTCCATAGGGTCAATATCTGCATTTTCCATCTTGGCAGATTCCGCTAAATCAAAGATACAGGCCAGAGCACCTACCAGGTCCAAGAGTTTATCCTGCCAGTTCGACCAGGCCTTGTTTACCCCTTTATGGGGATCTTTTCCGAAGTTTGAAAAGAAGGTGAGAAGGAGTTGATCAGTAGTTGGCGTAGAGGTGATGTTGGAAAAAAGAGAAGGCCTGGGGCATTCGGATTTTAGTTTGGCTCTAGTCTGCTTATCCAGGGGAAGCCTTAACCTGGAAGCAATATATTTCCCAACGTGGGATGAAGGAACCCATTCTCTGGAATTGGGGTAATGTAGGAGATAAGGGTCAAACATGGGATTACCATCTGAATCAAAAATTATTTTGGCCACAAAGGGATCGGAAATGTCTAACTTAGGCTTCTTGGAAGGGGAAGCTTGAGATTGTGAGCCCCAAATATCTGAACAGTCGTCCAGATCATCTACATCACCGACATCATCATTGGTATCCGAAATGTGAGAAATCACAATCTTTTTTGGCGCGGTTATAACATGTTTGGTTTTTGACTTACATTTTATATGAATATTTTTAGAATTCCCCTCCTGGGAAGGAGGCTTGGGAGGAGACTCATCCTCAATCAGGGGTGAAGATATTTCACTAGTCAAAGAAGCGCCATCAGATGGTTTTTGTGAAGACAAATCCTTTAATTTTCGTTTTCTGCTATCCACCGCAGAATGGGCCAGTAAGGATTTGTAAACCATGTTATGTACAGATTTTTAGACATTTTGTTGATAGTGGCTGAAATAGCCTTAGAAACAGCCTCATTAATAAAGGCTCCAATATCATCATTGTCATTTAAATTATCAAAAGAGCTTTGATGTTCCATAGTGAAATTGAGAAAAAACGACATAAAAAGTATGCCAAAATATCACTGGAGATGAAAGGGTTAACAGCTGAGGAAAACAATAGTAGCAGGAAAAAACACACGCCCAAGGAGGCGTGACCAAGTTGTAACTGAAGCCTGGGGGGCGAGGCAGAGGTGACAGGAACAGAGGAAACGAAGCAGCGGTGAAATCAGCTGAGGCCTGAGGCAGCGAAGAAGCGAACGGTGAGTAGCGCGTCCGTTCGTCGGCAGAAACGGCCGTTGGAACTGCCACAGAAAGCACGCGAGCGTTATTAAGGGAAAAAACTTGAGGGAAGCTGTTACAGCAACAGCTAACGCGCGAAAGTGTTTGTAAGGAAAAAGAAGGCTTCATGTCAGCAAAAGGCGAGCGCCGTAGATAAAACATGCAATTATTATTATAAACATTGACAGAATTATAAATAGAGAAGAAATTAATCGTCACTTATCTTGACTGCGAGCAGCAAGAAAGAGGGCTGGTCGCTGTCAAGTATAGTGATTATATTACCCCTAGTTTTCTGATTGGTGCCTTATCTGTTACGTTTTGCTTTCCCATTGTCTTTCTGTTTTCAAGCCTCATGGGAATTGTAGTTTCTTGACTGCTGCTGTTAAAATAAAGCAAGTTAGAGAAGCATAATATGAGCCTCTGTTCTTGACATAAAATCATTAACTAATTAGCCAAAACACTGCCTCCTGCTGCCCTTACGCAGCTTCTTTGTGGTATGGCAGGCACAGGAGAGGAAACTGTGCAGCCCGAAAAATAATTTATTAAGAGAAGTTATACACAGCTGCACAACATGCAGTGACTTGACTTCTAACACGAACCACATGTTTGCAGCAGTGATTCATCCTGATTCATTGCGCTAACCTCTCTCTCGTCTGTGATGAAACTGGGCTAGAGTGAAGAGCTTAGTACCACCGGTGTGGGTGTTAGAAGCTTATTCTGTCCGTATTGCATAGGACTCTTGTTTGTGCAGTCGCATGGCTGATTTCATTTATTTAAAAAGTCTCCTTGTGTTTATCAATAGACACTTTTTCCTTCATTTATTGTGTACACTTTTGTTTGTCAAGTTCTCCACTTTATTTTTATTCGGTGTCCTTGGTCTCCTTGAACGGTCCTACACCTATACAGTTCACTTTGTTCGCTTTGGTCCTTACTCGTGTTGCAGCAGGAATATGTTTTTTGGCAGCACCATGATTTTACTATTCTACATAGATCCGCAATTCCATCATTCTGCTGAGATCAGACGTCAACTATTGTTTGCATACTTTGATTTTGTTCTTAACTTATAATCAATACATTTGAACCAACACATACATTTCATCTTTGTTTACTGTGTAAGGTGAAGCTCGGAATCATGTGGACACGATTGCCTCATGTCCGTGACCAGGGTGAGAAGCACTTTTCTTTCCGATAAAAGTCTGGTCATGAATAAATATAATGAGTGGTCCGTACCTTGTGTCCTAAAAATCTAGGCTGGTTGTTTAAATGACCTCCCCACCCTTAAGCTCCATTAATTTTGTGTGCTTTCCCTGCTTTTACATGGGAATTTAAGTTAGAGAATTGTCAAAGCAGGCTTCTGCAACGATTAGCTTTCCAGGTACCAGTAGCTCTCCAGCTACCTGGAAGTAGCTCTCCTGTGTGCAGCTGGGCATACTAAATTAGAAGCTTTGTTTAGATTAATTAATATATGTATACCAATATTGAAAAGCACACGTAGTATGAGACTGAAACACATGTATTTTCAGGACTCATCAAATGATGTTTGGAGAAAAATAGTTCAATTTCCAAAATATACTTAAGGCTGATATTTGAGAGATCAATTGTGCGACGCTGTGGAGACTTATTACTAATATTATTTCCTTGTTACCAAGGGCACTGCAGTCATGGCTTTTATTTATTTACTCCGGTATCAGCATTCCACATTGTCATTTTTCATTACTGCTGGCAACAGTTCATGATGAACCAAGGTGAGCACTACTCGTAAACTTGGATGTGGTGGCTACAGATAAAATGTTGCCCTATTGCTGCAAAAATAACAATATTAGTAGATCAATATGATTTTCATTGAACATGAGCAGCTCTTATTACAGAAAATGTTGGAGATCCCTGTGTTACGGTATCCTATTGAAACAAACACTTGGCGAACTTCTCCTAAACTGAGCAGAGGAGAATCGGTAGGCCCCTGACAAATACCTCATCTGGCATTGTTCTAAATGTGCAGCGTACTGTCTAGCAACAGAAATTGGTGAGCTAGCATTGCTAATAAATCGGGCCTCAAGTATCAATAATGCTCTGCTTTTTTTAAATAACCTTATGAAAAGTTTGTCTTCGGCTAGTGTGAGCAAATCGTTGCTCCCCAAAAGAAAATACTTCCTGAGACAGCGCAGTAGCTTGACCTTCGTGCAGGTGCCCCAAAGAAGTCTTCATTGAGTGTTCATGAACCCAAGTTGGTACACGGTGTCCCTGGTCAGTGTAAATATGCTTTTGTCTCCCCAGGAAAGTCTTGTGCTTCACAGTGTACTTTTGTCAAATCATACAAGTGGAAGTACCAGGCAAGAGATCATCGTTGCTTTAATCTGGTGTTGCTTTCCCTCTGCTACCACATGCATGCCCACTTTCAAGTCTTGCATGTGTCAGAATTATACGACTTGAGGAGTAAAGCTGCCAACTTAAGCGGTTTTGGTTTGACATGCATGATTCGCCCAATTTGGCATCTGCATTTTTCTTGGTGCCTTTTCAAAATCTTGGACGCATTTAATCCTCTTAGTTATTTATAATTTAAGAATATTTTTTATAATAACTTGTTTCTATATAGTGTTTAATACAACAGTCATTCAGTTTTAAGGGTGTTTTAAGGGTGTGTTAGAACTAGAGCTGCTATAACTGTCTAATTTCATCTGTTATTCTCTGTATTTGTAATTACGTGTGCACAAATGTCCTGTTGAAGATTATAAAGTGTGAATGCGGAGTCCCTTTTTTAGTAATCTGGATACAAAATCAAGTTTTTATTTTTTATTTGTATTTCTCTTCTGAATAAATGTATTTTTCGTTGCACCATTCGTGAACCATTTCCTGTGTGGTATGTTGGTCTGGCTCTGATTTGCGTATTCCTGTCAATTTAATGTGTGAATTGTGTTTTCTGCTCCGGAAACAGCCAATGTGTTATGTCTTACGATGGTCCCAATGGCAGCACATTAGTGTCTCTTTCTGAACAGTTGTTTAAAGTTGTACATTGTGGTGATGTTTGTTCATTTGACTTCCACCTTGCTTATAAGCAAAGCATGAAAGAATTGCAGTCTGCTGTGCCCACTCTCTTTCGATGTGTCTTGTACTGTCCATCAAGGACTCATAAGTTGTAACGATCACTTGGTCGTTGTTGTGTAAACGTCCTCCCATTCAATAAAGTGCACTTTTTTCCAGTGGAATTAATTTTGCCACCCACATTGTCACAAGCAGTCAATGTTACCCTATGTAACAATGACAAAAAAACGAATTAATGCTATAAAAATATGTGCTGCATTAAGCCGTACAATTCAGTGATAACTGCCTCATAATTTGGTGCCCCCATGCTACATAATGCCAGAGGCCCTGCATACAGGCTTGTACTTATCACTATGCGGTGCTCGCTAGTTTCAACAGCACCAACCACGTTGTTCTAGCACAATTGCTACGGTTGCTGCTCCCATATCAATGTTCTGCCACTGTTGCTGCAGTTCCCACACCACTACAGTGTTCTTGCAACAAAAGAAAGCTAATTGGTGCGAATGTACATAGGTGCAGCCTCACTGGTTAACTTTTGCGAGCAGTCACTTAGTTTGGTAACCCTTGGGCCAGTTTATATCTTGCAAAAACAGTCCCAATGGATATTGTTTCTTCTAATGTGCAGATCTATCTGTTTAATGCAAAACAGTGTATATCAATCTTTCAACATGGCCTCCTGTTACGTTTCTGCGGGATACAGTTTAGCACAGAGGATGTTGTGGTGCGTCCTTTGCAGTAGCACCGTTAGCACCTCTCTTCCATAGTAGCGACCCTGCCTCTTCGATCTGACTGCTGTACACAAACAGTACAGCAGGCCTTGGCAGCGGTCACATGTATTCGTCAATAGTGGAATATCTTTGTGGGTGATGGGGGTCATCCCTTATGGTGGTGGTGTTGGCTTTTCTGGTTGCAAAGCATGTTGAGGTAGCAGAAGAACAGTGCTTAATTTGTGCTTGTTGTTTCCGATGCTGAGCACCGGAACTTATTTTTGAGTGCCGGGGCTTATTCTTCTGCCTCAAGCATTTGCTGCGAGCAAAAGACACATATGGGAAAGACGGATGAAGGAAAAAATGAAAAAGTGTCACAAATGGAGAAATTAGAAAGCTGCAAGAGTGAGCCGAAGGGGCGAAGAGTGGCTTTATATGGATTAAAGAGACCAGAGATGGCTTCAGGATTACGCCGCCTCCGTATTCCATGTTCACACATTTAATTGCAGCAGCCGCGGGTTTAAGAGGAGGGCTTTGGGCACCGGCACCTCTTGATTTACAAATTAAGCACTGCAGAAGACCAGGTTCCTTCTGTACCTGTGAGGATGCTGAATGGCACACTGTTGCTCTGAGTTGGTGGATACTTCATGTATTTCACTAAACAAACGTAGCAGGGAAAACAGGTGACTCCTCTTAGCTCCACACGCGGGAAAAGATCCTGGGTTCTCCTACTGGACAATGTCTCCTCCTTCAGAGCCAGGCACTCCCCTTCCTATTTTTCAGAAGGTAGGTAGGTAGGCTTCTTGCTGCTAGGCAGACCCACACCTCCCCTGCAAGTTACACAGACTTCAGGTCATATCCTTACCTCTGGAAGGCTGGCTCTCAGGCTGACACCAACCTGGATCACAGCAGCTCTTCGAGTACTCTGCAGAGAAGGAACTGAAACAAAGTGGGATATTTTGAGTCGCCACTTTATACTGATTTTCCAGACGGGGGACAATGATCCATTGTCTAAAGCTCAAAAATAGTTAGGAATGGTTCCTTTTCACATTCAAATTTTTGACTGCACTGCAGACACAGCCTTTGTGCGAGGTGACCGCTCTCAGAACAGATAGCGAAGACGCTACCTCAAAGCACACGTTTTCCACAATATGAGCATGTGTGAAGATTTTGACTTGGTTGTCACCAGTCTTTATGAAATAGCTCTCTAAGAAAGACAAAAGGGCCGGCCATACTGTGAAGCTTTCTTAACCTTAAAAACAGAAGCTGGTGACTCACAACGACTCCCTTACCATCCACCAAATGATGAGGCTCAGGAAGGACTTATCAGCAATCCCTGTTGAAAGGTCCCCATAGACGGGTTAAAGCTAGCCCTGTCTCCGTCCTCCCACACTTCCTTGCACATGGAACGTCAGCGCAAGTGTTTGAGTGTCACATGTAGGGGGACCTTTAGACAAGGGGGTTGGTAGGCACTGCACTCCATTTGAACAAGGAAAATGTTCTACAAAAAAGTTGGTTTGTTCACACCACCACTTTATGTCAGCAATCTAGGACATAGACAGTAAGCCTTTGTTAACATAAAGAGTAGTCTTGGTACGCCCTACTAGGTCACAGAACAATATCTTGACCTTAGGAGCACCATGGATAGAGCTCGACCTCTGACCCTATGCTAGATTATTGTGTAAGGAGGACCACATAAAATCAGGATACCAGTGTAACAGGCAGTTGGGTCATTCAGGACATTATACATGACCAGTTACCATGCAGGGGACGTTCTGTCCCAATACACGTTGAAATGGATATAGAAGTCGTTGGCTATAATATTGGCTACCAAGTTTTGCACTGTGAGACTAACTTGTTCATTTTCGAAGATAATTTGTTTACACTGGTTTGACTTGAGTCTGCCTCCATCCCTGGTGCAGTGTTCTAGGAGTTGTGCATAGGCGATGCTGCACGTGTGGAGTGATACATTTGGCTTCAGAAGCTTGTGGTTGATGCCGCATCCACCTTCCCTGCTTCATAGAGTAATGCTACCATATTCCTGAAGGGACTGTATCTGCAACAGTGGCCTTCTTTTGGGTATGCTTTGTCTAAAATAACAAAGACGTACTGTTCTTTGCCTTATCTTCAACCCATATTTTAAATAGTTCTCTACAGGAAAATAGACCTATAATCGCATAATATGGTGAAGGAGGCAGTATGTGGCAAAAGAAGGCATTTGTATTACCAAATCTCAACTATCTTGTTAAAAGGACATTGGCTATGAGCAATTTGTTGGCTAATTCTTTGAGATCTGTCATCAGTTGTATTTCATCCTTATGGCTATGTTAGCACATTTACTGTACGAAGCCACCCTCGAAGGGTGTACTCATTAGCTAAAATCCGTGTTCAGCTATAATTTTGTTGTAAAATCATCCATTTTTTTTGTAAGCTGGCATGATCCTCCTGGGCCTAGATGCTTTGATATTTTCTTCTTCACTAAGAGGTTGACAAGAGACCCCCTCGATTAGTAAATTGAAAAATTCATACTGTATGGCAATGCCTTGGGAACATTACACATAGCTCCTCATTCTGTACCGAAAATGGATGCTCATTGCTCAGATTGTCACATATGGCAAAAAACACAGACGTGTGTTGCACATACATCTGGTATGGGCTTTTCATGGTGCACATTCTGCCTTTAGAATGGTATTGAAGCACTTGCGGTAGTCTGACTTTCCAGGTGGTTCCGGGATTCCCATTGCAGACTAAAGTACGATTGCTCATGAGGCGTATGCTGGCCAGTATACAAACTGAGACATCATACGGGTACTCTCACATTATATATGAAAAAGGTGATGTATTTTCTGCATAATTCCCACTATAAACAGGACCACTGGAATTATGTTATTGTGGGGTTGTGGCGATGTTCGCATAATTATGGATTTGCCACATTTGTAGCCTAATCCATTTGCTGTATAATTTGAAGAGTTTAGCAAAAATGTTTCTAGCTCCATCAGATCAAAAGTTACTAAAAATGTGGCAAAGCGTGTTGATGTGCATTGGATGGCACTTCATAAAAGTTAACTGTTCATCTTTTAATTGCGTAGTCCTGTATTTAGATAGTAATAATAAGGTAAAATTTCTGTCCAGGCAGTTTTAGCATGTAAAAATAATGAACTGATACCATTACAAAATGTGCTGAATCCTGGTGCATAATTTGCACTTTCTTGCTGCATAATTTAGTGAACCATGCAGCATAATTTGGTCCTTCGTTGCCACATAATTCCAGTGGTCCTGACTATATAATAATAAGTGATTTAAATTGCTCTCATTGCACCTTATGTTGCAAAAACTATGTGCATATCTGTTAAAATTCGCAGTGGATGAGGTACAGTTTACATATTGTTCTAGAATATGTGGGATTCTGCAATCTGTATAAATGCTAGTCTCCTAATTTCTTTATAATCTGCGACTTGTGATGAACCCAGTCGCTGATTATAAAAGAAAAAAGGCATCCTATGCCACAGAGCAAAAGTGAAGCAGCTGTTTGAAGCAACAAAAATTTAATTTTGCTATTATTTCTTTTGTTCTATTTTCTAGTTTATAAAGACAAATAGAGAGAACGTTTTTATTTTTTGCCCTCCTTGGATTATTAGAGGAAAGCTAGAACCTTTCTGCATGTTTCCATATCACGTTCTGAGATACTGCACCTTTTTTATTTAAAAAAAAAAAAAAAAGGAACTTGTATTGAACTGGTCCTAATATCTGATTGCAGCAAATATTTTACTGGGGTTTATTTGTTTAATTTTGCACTAGAGGTTTTATTTTTATTATTCATGTTTGTAGACATGCTCGATCTTTCATATGAAAGAGCTTTGCACCAAGGTTTTAAGTGGTTTGTGGGAAAGGTGATGGTGTAACCATGTATTATATGGGATAAAGTACCATCTGGTGTACATCATGAGGTTAAGTCACCTCTGAGTTCCATAACCTTATAATGGAACTCTGCCTTTGACCTTGTTCCTCTGTATGATTATGAAACTCCTCATTGACTGGCAATATCCATATATTGTTCAGCAGTCTGTACTTTATCCAATATATTATGTGACCAAAACACATATGTATTGCATATATTAGCCCATTATGCCTTAGGAGCTGATATGTACCGTTTATATACTGTTATAGTATCTGGATATTGAACACCTTGTCGATTAGTACTGTATTTTGATTGCACTTATATAGTGCTCACTACACATGACAAGGTTTTGATGCGCCTTCACTGGGTACCATGCTGGGTCAGAACCCAAGCGGGGAAAGATTTCGTAATTTTCCATAAATTAACACAGATCTTTGCTTTCACACACCTAACAACAAACACTCCTAACAACACTAAAGCCACATATATGAATTAGGAACCTCTCCCACACTACTGATGGTACAACTCAAGCAGAAAACCCAGTGCGGTCTGCCACGGGATCCCCACAAATCTCTGTCGCATAACTTAACTTTCTTAGTATCTATCAAATACAGATGTACATTACACCTATCATCACATCATATGGCTCATTCTGAGGTACTGCACATTACAGTGCACCAAAGAAGACATACCGGGAATGTTCAGGGATTGATTTTAACCTTTTGGCTTCAGGTTGGATGCTGTTTGGGCGAGTACGTTGCCGGCACTTATTGCACTCACACACCCTGTCGACAAGTAAATAGGCCCTACCCTGCATGTGCGCCTGAGAAGGAATTTCTATGTGAGCCTGAGGATGAATTTACAGCTTATCTGTCATTCTGCGTGCCTGGGCGTGGTCACTGGAGCCTCTCACGTCAGTGCGTGGGCGCCCGGTTCTACCGCACGAATCAAAGAATGCTTCTCAGAAGAAGCCTGTTCTCGGCCGAGAGAGACAGCACCTGGGCAGCTTCTTCAGGTATTGTACTGTTGGTATTTTATTCATTTACGTTCTATATTTGTAATGTGCGCTGGGGGCACACTGCCCTAACGCTTTTGGTTTCATCATATAGATTTTTGTAGGTCGCTCTGTACTTTCTCCATTTCTCATGCATGTCGGGTCGGCGTCCCCACCAACACTGCCTCGCTGCCCTCTCCTCGCACAGCCGAGCTCTCACCCTGTGCGTTTCTCTATCACTACCTCGTCTCTCTCACGCTCCCGTCCTGTTTAATCCTCCGAAATCAAGTCCTATTTTTTCATGCACACTGAGACCTTCCAGACTGCAAGGTCCTTCGACATCCCAAGAGCTAAAACTAAACGAGAAACAGACGACTTACATTATTTCACCATCAGACTTCACATAGTGCATCTCTCCTTATAAATCGCTTACTTTTGCATTCGTTACCCATACTTCTCTAGAAAGGCCCCCGGATCTGAGATTTATTAGTGCAGTTCTTAATCTTCAAAGATACTCTTTCCATAGCGTCCTGCTCTGTTAGGTGTTGTATGTAATTGTCAATTGAAAAGTTAGACATTGACTCATTTTTGTTGTTGTTGCAAATCGTGATACCCGGCAGTACTATTGCTACTCTCGGCTGACTTGAAGGCCTCTGAAGTTTCCTCTAATTATTGTTCTGAGAAAAGGTGCCTAAGCTTTTTCCCCCTCGCTGCCCTGTTCTTTTTAGTTTTATTTTACAGGTGGGTCCCGGGATTGTTCTGTGTTAGGTGGCATTGCATATTTTGTCTTGTGAGAAAATATCCGTGTAGTCCGTGAAAAATCAGTAGTTATTGTTGTGTTGGAAGCAGCGGTACGATGCACTTTGATCAGTGTAGGGTTGTTGTTACTTATGGTCCAATTTATTTTTTGGGGAGGATGGCCCAGCCAGGTGATGCAGTAAATTGCTCCGTCACCTTGACAGAAGTGTCGCTTGCCAAATTTTGAAATGCCTGCCACCCCTGAGGACATTTTAAACATTGACAGGAACCGCCGCCAAGTGAGTTCTTCCCCATATATTGTAACTTTGCTGGGCAGTTCACTCATGATGAACCCGCACGTCAAAGTTCTAATTTTGTAAAAAATTTCAAGACGAAAACCCCACAGCTGGATTTTCTTTCTGAAAATAAAATCACAATGCCCTATTGCAGTGGTTCCCAAACTTTTGACTTCTGTGGACCCCCACTTTATCATTACTGGAGCCCAGGAACCCCCACTGACTCATTATTGGGATCCCCCAACCCGCCTCCCCCCGCCGCTGAGTCATTACTGAAAGCTGGGGACCTAATCTGTTAATATATTTTAATTCTTTAAGCAGTTGCAGACCCCCTGAGGAGACTTCGCGGACCCCCAGGTGTCCCCAGACCACAGGTTGGAAACCACTGCCCTATTGCAATGGGAGTTTTCTCCCATGGTGAGGTGGGCCTTGAGTACTTTTCAATGCCCCTTACCTCCAGGGTTTTCCTGGTGGGGACAGACATTGAAAAATGGCTATATGTGTGGCAATCTAAATTAGGCTGGCGGATATATAGGCAAATGTCTGATTTGGCCTTGGCAGAGAAACAGTAGTCTTCGCTGTCGTCAAACTATGGTCCTGCCACATTTAAATCAGGCTGGCTGACCACAGTCTTCACGGAGAGAGATCTCCGTTGCCATTGGGCTGGAGTTCCCTCTCGGCCAAGATATTAACCTGTCCCTTGGTATATGACATAATGCCAATAAATCCATGAATCCTGCTGGTAAAGGTGGCCACGTACCCTTAGCTCCCACCCACACCAGACACTGCCCATGATGCACATGGTAGCACACAACAGCGACTGAGCTCTGAGTTGCTTCTTCTTTGAAGCCTACCGTGTGCCTCAGCTGGCTGAGCAGGTTTTGCAGGTTGTGCACGCTTCCAGTTTAAAGGGAGTGACAGGGCACTGCGGGAACAGCCCAGCCACACCTTTGTGCACCTGGTCTTTGAGGGAATGGACCTCTTATCAATGGGCTTCAAAGCTGATCAAACAATCTGGGTTTACAAAGTATATGTATGTAATATGAAATAAGTGAAACAGCCAATAAGCTACACTCAGTCTGACTGTGGGATCAGTTGTGTGGTTAATGGATGAACTCTTGCTGAGCAGCACTATATACATTTTCTCTAATGCTATATGGTGAGTCTCTTGGAATGAGTGAAACGTGAGAACGGTTAAGTCTTCACTAGAGTGTATGATACAAATGGTATTGGATGAGAGCGACTGTTCGAAACTATAAGGACAGTGATGCGGAAGACTTTATTGAATTGTTTCTGGACAGTTATGTAAGGAACGAGTCTGACTACACGTAAGTTTGTGAAGGTACTTAAATGAGAATGTGGGAGGTTTTCCGTGGATTAAACAATCTTCTATAATCTTTAATTATGTATTCTAATGAGCTTGTTTTAAGTTTGGCATTACATTTTTTGCAGAAGTCTAGTAGTTTGTGAATACTCCAGTCTTTAATGTTCATGGACAAAAATTGCAGTTACCCTGTGGAGCAAATAGGTTCAAATATCACCTTCTATAGTGCACATTCTAAAATATCTTTTAGTTCCCTTACCACTAGTCTTTTGCTAGGTATAATTGTCTTGCTCTAATGTGTTATTACCACTTTACTGAAAATCTGAAGAAGCTACAAATTTATTGTCGAGCTAGAACACATCTTCCGCTATGACCATGCTACCCTGAATGAGTGTAATAATGAGTAGGCTCTCTTAGCGTTCTTTTCGTGCTGCTGTAATTCCCTTTCTTGCCTTGCTCATCAGTTCAGTAAAAACACCAGCATATTATCTGATGTCCAGTCAGGTTTCCTTCCTTTTTGAAAGGGACAGAGACAGCTCTCATTGAAATCAGGGAAAAGGCATTGGGTCCAGAACACTAAGGGGAGCTTTAGCACTAGCTGTGTTGTACCTCCTGCTGGCCCTTTTTTAATTAAAAAAAAATCGATTTATTAGCATTTGACAATACTTGACCAAGATCATCTTGTCAAGTCATACATAGCAGAGATCTTTACAGAAAATAACCAATATACCCACTAAGCAGTCATAAATTGTCATTATCCAAACCTTGAGCTGGGGATTCTAGGAGCCTAGAGAGCAGCAACTCCCAGTCCGTGGTGATCAGGCAGCAACACAAGCCTTTAGCCTCCTCCATGTAGAGGGCTGTAGACTCCCCCCTTCATCCAGCGAGACAGTGCATGGTGCAAGACCTCAGCAGATAGGGGTGTCAGATGCTCCCACATCATGGTTATGTATCTTTTGGCTAAAATTAGAACAAGATCAAAAAACACATACGCCGGCTTTCTGTTTGTGGAATTGTTTGTAGACACATACATCCCCAACGTCTCAGGATCTCAAGCCTTGTATGCCCATTACCTCCTCGATTCTAAGAGCACTGACCCCCAGAGGGATTGCACATTGGAGCAGTCCCATGATATGTTTCAAGTCTACTGCCGAAGTGTTGCATTCTGAGGCTTCTGGGAAGATCCTAGCCAGACGCAAGGGATAGAGATAGACTCGCTGTAAAATTAAAAACTGGATACATTTTAGTCTGGTATTCCTGGACACTTTTCTGGGGGTATTCCAGCACTTTATCCCACTACCTGTAATTTAAGGGTCTATCAAAATCAGTTTCCCATGCATCCCTTAAGGGCTGCAGGGTAAAGTGCATTTGGGCATTTAGGGCACAAGTTAGCTAGCTGATGACCACTGCCCAAGGTGTGGAGGGCTTGAATTATCAGGTGGGTAGCCTACTATGTGTCTTCTGTATCCTAAACATCTCTGAAGGCCCTCTGAATTGAAGTGTGTAGGAGGAATTAACTCTCATGGAGGATGTATTGGTCCATCAGGGATTGAAAAAAGAGAAGTTGACCATTTTGGAATAGATCCCCCACAGTGAAGATCTCACCCTTATCCCAGGGCTGAAGCTCCCACTCAGTAATTGGGCCAAGGCATGTCTGGAGATTGGTCAGAGGTATTGAGGGTACATAGGAAGTTACCTGGTGCATGAGCTTCAGCAGTGCAATTAAGAAAGAGAGTGCCACCCTTAAAAGTGGGTGATGGGAGGGAGGGGGCCAAATCCCCAAAGCCACGAGTGTTAGAAGCTGAGCTCGAGTGAGTAGGGGCCCGTCCTACACATCTCATCGAGAATTATTGGCTAGTCAGTGGGAGAGCCATTGTTATTGGGCAGCTATGTAGTCATAATTGGAAGCTCTGATGGGAGATGCAAAATTAAAAGGCTACCCGCCTACAAGAGTTGTGCCATATTGGTCTGCCAACAGTTTGTGACGTTCCAGAAATAACTTGCGAGAAAGAGCAATAGGGAGATGACCTCCCGCCGACCTTTGCTACTGTGGACCATGAGACACTTGTAAATCAGTTTGTTTCAACATCTCATGGAAAGTTTATAATGACTTTACATGCTTCCTAAATGAGCACAGGTAGCTAATCAAACCAGGGCAATACACCTGATCCTATCACCCTACACAATTGTGTACCCTAGGACTCTGCCCTGTTCTCTCTCCTCTTTACCCAATATATGTTACCCCAGCAAACCTGATTTAAGAGAGTGTGCTGCATTGTTAGATATATACAACATTGCCCAGTTTCTTCTTGACCTTAACTGCAACTAAGAGTTAGCCACACCAACTGGCAGTCTATTGGCGACCGGAAACGGGATGAGAGTGAGTGACATTTTGTCTAATTAGGCAGACATTGATTCTAAATAAAAACTGACTAACGTGTCTTCCCAGGTAAGCGACTTGCCTGCCCTGTTGAAAATGGCATGGAATGTGGTGGTTCTCTACAACGCTCAGCAATCATTCAACACACAGTCATAGGCCTCTGTGAAATCTGCCACATTCTGTCTGAATGCTGCTTCTAAACTCTGCCTTTTGTTAGCATTCAAAAATGTAAATTACTAATATAGATAGTTGCTATCCAGATTACAGTTACAGTATGGACCATAAAGTCTTTTTTTAAACTACAGTTGACTAAAAACCAGAACCATCTTTGTCAGTTATGGTCTAAGGAAAATGATTCCATCTGCCAGGAGATCCTAACTCACTTGGTTGACCATGAAACACTAGATCCAACAGAGATGTCTGTGCCTAGGTTGGAAAACATTCAACAAGAAAGACCCAAAATACCCATCAGACCTTGGCCTTCCCCAGCAGTGAGCTACACCCCTGCTCTTCTACTCTGGCTCAAATTTGGAATGCCGTAAATAGCACCTTTCAAAATTTGGAAGCAGATGATTAAAACGTGCAGGGGCAAAACTCTGAAAATATATATATCTCAAAACATATATGGCCAGTGAACAGTTTCACAACTTTTTGAGCATATATTAAAACAGCAGCTGCTTCAGCTGCAGACATGAACTGCATGCTTTCGGGTGCCACAAATCCAGTTTAATAACGTATTACTGTAAGTAGGTATGCCATTATCTTTATACAGGTTGCTGGTGATGTCACAAGTATGCTATGATAAAAAAAATAAGGACCGTTTTCTACATTTTTTCAGCCTTCCATATATCATATCAACATAAAAGGAGAAACAAGGATTTAATCCTTATTCGGTGTATGAAGTTATGTGTTTGCCATGCGCAAAATACATTAGCAGAATTCTGTGGGAGGACTGAGGCTCATTGACAGAACTGTATATGGGTTGTGGCACTGGTTTAGTTGCAGGGTTCTGCCGTTCAGAATTGAGGTGCCAGGGCAGAGTCATTATTGGGTCTCAGCACTGGTATAATGTAATATATTATAATTCACGATAGGGGCGTCAACATATTTTTGTGTGGATTGGAGTATTGGAATTGTAAACCATTGTGTGACTGTCCTGGACCACTGGAGCACTCATATACTTTCTTCTCTCTTCCTCTCTCCCCCATCCCTTTTAGTTCTGCTAGTTTGAGTCTCCGCTGCTCTCTCGTCGACAATGGAAGAGGAAGTGATTTGTCCAGTGTATGTCACAGGTGTGTCAGCTCAGGTGCAGAAGGAGCGGGACAAAGAATTAGGCCTAGGACAGAACGAGAAGGCCATCAAGTTCCTGGGACAGGACTATGACCGCATTCGGCAGGAGTGCTTGCAGAATGGAACCCTCTTCAAGGATGACACCTTTCCTGCCTCCGCCTTCTCTTTGGGCTTCAAGGAACTAGGCCCCAACTCCTCTAAAACCTATGGTGTAAAGTGGGCGCGACCATCGGTAAGTAAAGCAGCATGTGACTGAAGTAAAACCCTTATCTTTCAATTCCCCTTTTGCGGGTCCTCACTCCTCCATATATCGAGAGAAAAAAGGGGCTATCCCCTGTCCCTAGGAACCTGGGTAATGCGATGTGTATGAGCAGAACAGAAGTTTCTTCAGTTTCATTTATACTGTTTTGGCATTCGAAGGACAAATGAATTGTACCTGGAGAAATAAGCATGCATCGAGTGATGAAAACTAAACGGACTCACGAAGTTTAATGAATTAATATTTGATGCATGTTTATAACGCAGAACTTGGTGCCAGGTGGTACAAGTGACCATAAATATGTAAAAACAGTGCAGTGCTGAGGTGTATCTAATGTGCAAAGGCGAATAAGCGCAGATAAAGCACAAGGAACACAAAAATGGTGCTAACAACTCTATCTCAGGAGACTATCTTTAGGTTTTTTTAATGTACTCCATAGTGAGTCGTTCAACTCTGTTCAACAAACAAGCGAATTGGAATGATTAGTAACTTTTCAATCCGGAAGTCATATGTGATGGGTCATCGCCAGGACTGTGTCAATAAATAATTTAGCATTAACGACCCTAAAAAAACAAAAATCAAAAGAGGTTTGAAGAGGGCAGTTAAACAATTGAATTGTAGGAGGGCATTGTTGTGGCAGTAAATAGCCTAATTTGCAATACGCAAATTGCAGGATGCACTGGAAGAGTCACAAGAAGATCTTGAAAAAGTAGAATTGAAAAAGTGCCAAGGGAAGCCAGTGAGTCATCTCTCAGGTTTAGGCTGGCCTTACCTCGCCAAATGTGAGCTACCTCAAATTTAAAACAAACAAAAAGTGAGTAATGGGACACTAAATGCAGGGTAGGGCATTCCTCAAAACAAGTAAATTGGAGGCGCGGCTTGCCACACTAATCTCGAGGCCACAAGAATTCTCTGCTATTTAAAAAGGTCACAGTATGAAAGAGCCAAAGAATTACTTTGCAAAAACAGAGAGCTAAGGAGACTTCTGAATAGCGAGGAAGGTGCTCACGAGTCAGAAGGAAAGATGAGCAGCAGGGTGTAACCAGCAGCTTCTGTCGAAGTGGTGAAAAACATGGATCTTAGTCAAGCACTTATATAGTTACATCCAAGATGGCGATTTTTCACCAAGGGGTTCTGAGTGACATGAAATAGCTAAAGTGAACACAGCTTACGTCGTCTACGTGGTCACTCAGAACACCGAGGTGAAAAACATCCCAGTAATTCTCCTTTTACCCATCTACAATTTTGTTATGTTTGGCCCCAAAAGTCACCTGCCTCTGCCTTCAGCTGTTATGCAGAGAAGTAATGGGTTGCCATCCATCAGAGGGCCTCTCCCATGTGTCCCCGATTTTAAAAAAAACAACATTGACTCCTGCCTCCCAAACTCACCTCTCCGCGTGACTTCCCTTTTATGTGCTACAGCAGCTGTGCACTATAATTTCCAGAGCTGCTCTAACAGGCTTTCTGGGAGCCCAGCTGGGGCAGCATGCAATTCCTTCATGGCATAGCAATAGAGGATAACAGCTTTTGTTGACAACTATGCTACGTCATAGCAGTGAGATATTGGATTTGAATCCAGTCACTCGAGGTAGTGGCTCTCTACCAGAGCCATACATAGCAGAAATATAAGAAATTAAAGAACAAAAGACGTAGCAATGGAAAATTAAAAAAATAAAACATAAGGCAAATGCTCTTAGTAGTAATATTGTGGCAACAAGCACAAGGAAACGTAATCAGGTCAACAGCTCTATGCTAGTGAAGCCATAACACTCCATTCCCGTTGTTCAGTCAGAGAGGTGTCCATTAAGTTTATTCATCTGCATTCTCTTGAAGTAGTTGCCTCAAGCGATCACCATTCCTGTTTGTATTCTGGGGTCAGTAACTTGCTATATCTTGATATCTTGATGTATCTATTGGTTTGTGGTTGTGCTCAAGGAGAGGGTTGACCAAAAGGACGTTTGCAGTGGCTCACCGACTCTAGCTATTATGCTGTAAAATGCAAAGCTTATTCTTCTGAGTTATTTATCCAATATATATCTTAGAGCATAGAGGCTAAATGGCATATATAACATTGGTGGAATTACAATTACTATGGCTGACCGGTTACTCATAGTAGTGTCATATCTCTGGCAACATACCTCTCAGCATGTCCTTATTTAGAGAGTTTCTTCCAACTTTTAATAATGTTTACCATCTCAACAAGGCAAGCCAAATGCCCCTCAAAGGCGTCTTTGGGGGCACCCACCTGGCAAACGATCCTACTCTCCAAAATAATTGATTCCTTCTAATGACTTCAGTGGCATCACATTCCAAGAAAAATCAATTTCTCCCTTCCTGGTGAATAAGATAACGTTAATTACAGAGTGCACTAAATAACCTCTTGTATATAAATGTTTCGAGTAGTGTGTATTGTATAATGCTCAACATGTATTGCAAGCACTTTTCACCAGTTTTTAGCATATAGGTTTTCAAGCTTTTTGTTGTGAGCACCCCCCCCAAAATGTTTTGAAGTCAGGTCCCCTCAAAAACGTTATGAGAAGACTTGGCACAGCGCAAGAGGTAGGGCTGAGTATAGGGGGTGAGGCTTATAAGATAATATCAGGGGGACTTTTCCAGTAGCTCACACTTTACACTAAAAGAGCAAACACATAAACTTCATCCCTCCAATCTTTCAGAAACAAATTAACTCCCACATGTGCCCACCTCATCCCTAATACTGTCTGCATGTCTTATTGTCAGTTTCACTTTGTCTGCTTCACTAATGCCTTGTGAAGCAGGAAGTCACATTTACTCCTTGTTAAAGCCCTCTTCTGGCACAGCAAGGGTGCTCTGAGCCCTAATGCAAGAAAAGAATGAGTAAAGCAGCAGTAATGGGAATTAAGTTGGGCCCTCACACCCCTGGGGCTCTAGTGCTACTGCACCTGCAACACCATTGATGCCTATTCCTCTGCCCATTTCACTGGCCATTTTTATTAGGCCTGAGGCACAAATCAGTCTGTCTGTCCGTCCCTTTGTTTAAAAAAAAAGGGGGAAAAGACCCACACAGAACCTTCATAACGCACCCATTATTGGGGTGTAGTAGCCCTTCTCACATCGGTGTCCTGGTGCCAGTGCACTTGCTGCACTAATGGTATTGATGGCATTTAAAAAAAAAAATGAACCTGCATTTCTCAACAACTTCTTCAGGGCATCTCCCTGAGAAGGGTGAAGCTGCCTCATTTATAAATGAAAAAAGTAGACTCTACATAACGCCCCCTCCTCTGCCATCTCTTTAACGCTATCCATGAATTGCACTCCTTTCCTCTTGATCCTGGGCCATTACAGAGAAACCCCAGAGGTCCAGTTGGTCCGGTCTAAGATCGCAGGATGTATGAGGGCTAAGGTGCCCATGTGTTTTTAAATTTACACAAATTGTCACCCATACTTTTAGTTAACAACTACCATCCCTGATTTGTTAATGGGGACTTGGAGGTACCTCTGCATGAGAATGGCATGAGGGGGTCCTAAAGTGATTTAATTTATGGAGTCACTTGAGGCATCATGATGACAAATATATTATTTTAGATAGACAATGAAAGGATACTGAGGTTTAGAAAGTATTGTATTAATGAACTTATATAAACAATGCCAGCAGTAGGTCCTATCCTGTTAGCTATTACTAATATGTATTCCTGGAAAGCACTTGATTTATCTTATACAGGACCATTGGAGTTATGCTACTTTGCAGTGGCTGCATTTTTCGCACAATTACGTATTTGCTGCATCTGCCACATAATTCACCACCTGCTGCATGATCTGCAGGTATTAACCAAAAAATGTGTTTCTAGCTCAACCAGATCAAAAATTGCTAAAAGCGTGGCGACTTGTTTGTGTGCAGTGGAACCCATTCGCAAAGAGTCATCTTTCAGTTGCTTATTTCTTACTTGGTTGTTCAGTTGGTTCTAATGATACTAATTAGGTGAAATATTTGCCTAGGCAGTACTACCATGTGACAGAATGTCAAAATAATGAAGTAATTCTACCAAAAAATGTGCCACGCTATACTGCGTAGTTTGCCTTTTCTTGCTGCATAATTTAGTTAATGCTGCCACATAATTTGGTGCTCCCCTGCCACGTAATTCCAGTTGTCCTGAACACATGTACAAAATCATTGTCTGGCAGCCTATCTTATATTGTATATAATATAATTTTAGGATAATGCCTTGTCTATTTACCGTGCTTTTGTTACATGCTGGAACCTTATGGCACTATAAATACCCAATTCACTATTATGCACTGCTCAAAACAGGATTACATTCTGTGATTCTCTGGTCTCGCATACAGAAACCTGCTATGATCACAATAACTAAGATTGATAAGGTGAAAGAGTGCATTTTCAATCAATTAGATTATTTGCAATGTATTTTACACTTTAAAGATGTATGGTTTATTTTAAATGAATGTAGTTGTGTGGACGTGAAAATACTTACTGAATATTTTGTTTATTTAAGCTGTTTTTGACTTTTGCCACCACAGGGCTCGCGATCACGATTGCCTTATTTTTGTTTGCACTATAACTGTAATGCAAAAGAAACGGCCTAGAAACGCGAAAAAGATTTTCCAGGCCATCTTCAATTACAAGTACTTACCTAGGCATTTGTAGACGCCCCCGACCCCGGGAACATCGCCACGGGCACCCAGGGGTGCACACCCACTACTTTACAGACCTCTGTTTTAGCATTATGTAACAGACCAGATCCAAGTACCAGTTCTGGTATTTAGAAGTTGATATTTCATTATAGGACAAACTACCTTCGAGTAAGAAAGGTAACAACCAGCTTTCAATAAAGTTTATTTTTCGCTTACAAGGAACACCTATGACACACTCAGCTTCTGTATCACTAAGCAGGCATGGCAGCTGCGAGCCTACCACATGAAGATGTATTTGGCGTTTCTCTCTCCTCTGAAAAATCTTTTTAAGCAGAGTCAAAAAGTATGTCTAAAAGCCCACTTGCCAACTATAGGGATCATTTAGGGCTAGGGAGGCAGTACTCTGTTTCACCGGTACAGTAAAGGCACGTACTTTGCTTCCTCCTGGCAGACTGCAGCATGCCGCATTTAGAGATCTCTGCCTGCTTGGCCGAGGTGGTTATTCTTAAGACACTGTAAGTTTTAGAGTGGCCACCATGTTTCATGTTCCAAAAAGAAACTCCCAAAGAGGGACTTTTTCAGAAAGAAAAAAAAATCCATTGGCCCAAATACTCTGTGAGGTTTCTCCCAGAATGTAGGAATCATTTTTAAAAAAACATTATGTTTGGATATGCCATGCTTTACGTGGAAGGGCTTTATAGGGAAAAACGTACTTTGGAATGTACACACTAAATAGTGCTGATGTCTCAGATGCCTAAACCAATGGCCTGGTGTTTGTGGGGCTGTTAGTCTAAGGTTTTCACAGCAGCGGATTTACTGTCAGAAGCATGATGGTCCACCAACGCTAAATAGAATCCTGGACCGTCATAACATAATGGGGTGGAAGGTCCTTGTCGTATCTAGGTACGAAGCTGTGGAACTCACTACCATTTTTCTTTACGGCTAACTGACCAGGAACCAATCTTTAGGTGTCTACTGAAAACATGGCTATACTGATCGCTGGGAGGCCCTCGGCTAGCTATGCGCTATATAAATTTGTTAACATAACATCACTTTGGCATTTAGGGTATTCAGTCATGTTTGTGGTGGAGAATTAGTTTTAAAAAAAATATTAGTTATGTACAGTTCTGAGGACAGAGCTAAAGACTCATTAAACATAACTCTGTATTTTAAAAAGAAACTGAGACTCAAGTATTTAGAGTTTGGTTGAGGGGTTACTCCGTCACAATGGTGACGGATATTCCATCTGACAAAATATAAATATCATATCCCATTTTTAATCTAACAAAAACAAATTTTACTTTGATTAAAATGTTCATCCTTCTAACTTGCTTATGTGAAGAAATGTGAGGAGAATGGCAAGAAGAGATGTGTTCAAGGGGCAAAGTCATTGCTAATTTCTTCCTGGTGGTTGCTAGTGGTGGGCACCTGTATTTGGTTTTGGGGACAATAACTTATTTTTTTTCCATCAGACTTCGACCCAGAGTGAAAGTCAGAAAAAAGTGTAGGGTACAGGGTAGGGCAGGCTAATGAAGCAGTGCCAATGGGAGCATGCAGGGAATAAAAAAGAATCTATACGAGTGAGGGAATGAGTCAGTAAGTGTAGGTGGTGGACGAAAGAGGCAGTAGGTGCCATCCTGGCAGCCTGTTATTCAGCAACCCTAGCATTCAGTAGCACTTTGGACCTCTGCACTTGTTCTCTTACAAAGTAAGTAGCGGATTAGGTTGAAAGCGTCAGTATCAGTATGTCTATGTTTGAATCCTGACTCCCTTCAGTTGCCCAAAGTGTGTGATTGTGGGTCAGACGCTGTTGCCCCTGTTGACTCAGTCACCTTAACTTTTCATTTTCAATTTATGTGGCAAGAAAAGTCCAGTTAGGAATTTACAACGCTAATAGCTGTGAATCGAGCAAACGCAAGATCTATAGCATTGCAAATGCTTGTTTCTGTTTGCAAAGAAGCTCCTGCAGCGTGAACCTGTTCTAGATTCCCATCCTGTGCATTTATTCTGTCATTTAGTGGGGTCTGGAAAGTATCTGGTTGACGTTGCGCATTAGTTTGTTTCACCCTTAAAGGAATAGCGGTTTTATGAGTTATCTCCGTGACAGGCATACACGTGTCTCAGCAATAGTTCAGGTATGACTAAATTAACCATGATTTAACATGGAGTGAACTTTCACATTTCTTTTTCATTCAGTAAATGGTACCCTAAGTGATAACATACCTAAGTTGTCAAGAGATTTCAACCAGGTAGAGGAACCGAGCAGCACTTGCATTGACCCTCTTATCTGTTTCCAGTTGCCACTCTTACTTGTTAAATCATTCATTCCCTCTCAGTGCTTTAAAGGAGGAAATAAGGAGTGTAGGTATTCCCTGAACTTTGAGAGTTATGGGTGACTCAGGAGTGGTCTAAGGGGCGGGGCTAGGAGGTGATGGAGGGTGGGCCTAAGAAGCAAATTATTTAATGCAGGTGCCAAGTTTTCTAAGAATGCCTGCTAGTTGCTCCCTTTTTGTGCATATGAGCCGTCTTGGTGTAAAAACACCAATAAGAGTTGCCTACAGTGCCCAAAATCTGTCTCTTTCTTCTTACCGTTCCGCCCCTCCCGCTACTAAACGGATGCGCCCACACGGTTCAGTTTTCCATTCCCCCACCTCCCATCCTCGATGCAAAATTCCTTCCTTCTCGGAGCTGCTGCATTGCGCCGTGCCTGACATGGTCAGCTTATCTATAACTTGTCTGTCTCTGCATCTTATTACTTATAGTCCTAAAATAAATATAAGTGAAAATAATCTGTTTCTGTACTCACACCTGTCCTGATTTGACCGGTACAGGGAGAAACTAGATCTGTTGTCGTCCCAACCTCATCTGCTCCCCTTCCCTACTAAGATGATCGGTGTAAGGCATGATGACTATCTCATGGCAGTCGCTTGTATGTTGTTTGCTTCTGGTGCCTAGCAACTTGAATTTATCATAAAAGCAGCTTGAAGTGAGTTAATTATATGTCAGCGAGTTTGCAAATGCCAGAAAAAAATGTGTAACCTGCAGGTTGTAGTTTCAAACCTTGTTAGATAAGTCAAGGGTGTGTTGAACCTCTGCTTCAAAAATATGTGTATGACCTGCAGCTTACAAATGCCACTGGCAGTTACATTGCTTAGTGGGTTAATGCTCCTCCTGTAGACCTTGGTAAGCTGTAACTTACATGTTCTGAGCCTAGTATGATGGCATGGTTGCTTACTGCACCTACTCCATTTAGGTACATGTTACCCGTAGGATCCTCTTTACTAAGCCAGAGTTAGATGTACCTGAGGTAATGCATCACCTGCACGGACTTTTGTGGTCCTCTGGTTGGTGATCCTATACTGTTTTAGTGAAATTGATCATAGGGTTAATATGAGAGCAAGTAAATGAGGGAGAAAGATGGGTGAGAGGGATGGAGGCGGGGAGAGTGCGGGTAGAGAAGGATGAAAAGAGCAAAGAGACAGATATATATACACAATATCAATTGATTGGTGGCTTCTGCAGGATATGTTCGCGCGTGTTTACTGTAGAAGTAGAGTGACCTCACTTCAGAACCATTCACCTACAAATCTTTGATTTGAGGGGTGCTGGTCTAATTAGTTCAATGGAAGCAATACAAGACTACAGGGCCCAGAATGCATTAGACTGCCACGCAAATGTCTAGGATTGGAAACAGTGTCGATCGTAACTTAGAAGGAGGTGATCACCCTACATGGAAGTCATGTCCGTCGGCTGCTACACAGATCCACATATAACCTGAAATAGCAAGTTCCTGTCCTCCATAGCTGGCCTGAGACTTAGCCAGCTGCACAGATCTGTGTACCGCATGCAGATTGTGGGTATGGATTCCTACAAGACCACCTTCTTCTTTCACCTGTCTAATGTCGATTGCAAGAATACAATTAAATATGGCGACATTATCAGCAGTTTCCTGATTTGAGAGTTTCAGCTCTTGCAGTAGAGAAACAAATTTGCCAAATGAAGATCTAAAATTCACAGCCTCTTAAAGAGGCACAGCCCTGTTTGGAGGCCTTCGGGTTTATTCCAGAGTTCCACAGATTAAATGTATTAAACTTATCCAAAAAGAGAACCAGAAGAGCTATGCTTATTTACAAGCCCACTGAATCTGCTATCCGCTCGGTTTGGAGCAGGCAGCCTTGCTGTGTCTTTTCTGTCTCTCACTGACTGTTGTCTTTGACCCTTTCCAGCGCTTCCGCCAGGTTACTGATCTACAGATACCACCTACATACATTTTTCAGGCTGAACAGAACAATATGTTTGCATTCTGGTAACTGGACAGAAGTGGCCTGTTTCAAAGCAGGGCTCGATTTAACTCCGTCTCAGAGCATTGTAGTCAGCAAAGATCAGTGCTGTGCCTGCTGCCAGGCCCAGGCTGATGCCTGCGCTTGTATGCGCTAAGGAGTCTGCCCTGACCCCTTGTGACCTCGACGCTGAAATCTGACACACCACCTATCAACCACGACATAGATTTTTGATTTTATTGTGTTGCAACATTTATATAGTACATGGTGTGAGAGACAGACCTGCAGTTTATGGTTTTCAGTAGCCTTGAACAGCTGGGCAGCTCTTTTTATGGTATTTGTTATGATCATAGTCTACTTAGCTGGTTATTGCATTGAGTCGTCGAATCAGGATATTTTGTATAAAAGGTTTATAATAATCTTCAATACGGCATGCGCCATACCAGTACAAAATAAACATGCATTGGCAAAGTCAATACCTCTGGCAAGCCGTTGGTGTTCTCAATGAGAGAGTCAAAAACCCTGCTGCAGTGAAAAGAAAAAAAAAGCTAAAAGCATTACTTTCTGTCTATAATGCATCTATGGAGTCAAGAATGTAGGGCCTGGTGTACCAAAGGGTTTCATCCATTCTTTGTCTATTGATAAATGTACTCTCCCATAAAGATGTTAATGTGTGATGATTCAGGGTTCTTTTTAGTTATAAAATAGTTATTCATGCTTTGGAAATGAAAGCACTCAATAGGAGGCCTCCAAAACAGCCAATAACATGAGATAAGAGAAATCTACTTTTCTGGGCCAGGCCAAAGGCCACTCACTGTATGTATATTTTAAAGAATTGCTAACAATAATTCTCGCAGACAGCAGGCTGTGTAGCCAGTGCCAGATCTAACGAGCATCGGTGGATTTCCGAAGGACTCTGGCAGGCCTTTGCTGCTGACAGTGTGGACAATTCCCTTTTGCTGCAATAGACACAGCTGGTGAACTAGGCTGCGGCTGGCCTGTTAACCCGAGGAAGCAGCGACCTGCCGTCGTGTTTTCAGTGTTCGTGATGGGCCAGTGATGGTGTGATTTGTCTTTCTGCATTGTAACTGAGCTCTGTCTCCCTTTGGGAATCATCAGACCCGTTCCTGGGTTATTTCTTTCCTCTCGTCTTTCTTGTCTTTTTTTACGTAGGGTTGTTTTCCTTTCCTTGGACTTCTGTCCTGGTTTGAGCTCTAACTGAACAATCTAAAATACTGCAGGCCAGTGCTATGAATAAAGCGGGTCGCCAAAACCCCTATCAAAGTGAGTTTCTTATTTGCACGTAAGAGGCCAGAATTCAAGCTAGCGGGGAAAAGGGTGCTGAATTCTGAGACGGACTGTAACGGAAAAAGACATATTCTGTAAGACAAGAGTTTGCAGCCCCGTGCAGTCATGAATCCAACAGTTCGTTTACGTTCCCAGAGTAGCATTAAATAGAGCCCCAAATAAATCTGTCCTCCTCTTTTATGGGGGTCTCAGTGAAGGGGCCAAAGTCCCTGATGCTATGCCCATACCAAAGCGTCTTTTCTTTGCATATCAGTATGCTGACAGGTAAATATTTCTGTCATAAGAATCATGACAGGGGTCTCCTGCACGAGTTTGCTGCAGTGATTTTGACTTTGTTTACCAACAAAGTGCTAAAGACTTCAGCAGGTGCTTGGACTCCGCAAAATAGTGCTACCCCTTTTATTATGGCTGGCTTCCGCCCCTACACTTGGCCATAATTCCACTAATGTTTGGTGGCAGCTGAATTTAGTGGTGGGGTAGAAGATTTTTTACCTGCGCCGAAGTGGGTGAATTGCTCAGTGATGTTTGTGTAAATCTGTGTAGAATGTCATGACTGGGCATGGAATGTGTTGGGCTGATGCCCCCTTTCGTTGCAGTCTTTCCAGTGTCTCATCTACCCCTTTGTCCTCTCTTGATTTCCCACTCTTTGTAGAGTGCTGGCTTGCTTAGCTTGACTTTACATCCAGATGAGAGGAGGAGGAAGGCTGGGCCAAAAAAGCCAGTTCTACAGGATCAGACTGTGACCTGACAAGGGAACACCTGATAAAGAAAAGTGGCCAAACTTATGGTCAAGACGTCATCCTATATAGAAAGAGATTGGTAACTTGCCCATTCTTTGTATCATATTTTCTTCTCTCCATGGGAGAGACAACACCCGCAAGTCTGCTGTTTGCCACAGGTCTGCTTCACATCTGGAAGGAAAATTCAGTTTGTCATGATTGCCTCCTCTCCATCCCATAAAGTTTGGGGCTATCTTTTGAGTGCACTGATGGGTTAAGGCCACATTGCCCAGTTTTGAATATAAGCTATTCCTTTTCACGTACCCACTGTCCAGTTTTTACTTCATGTAGCTTTGCACACCCTTGGAGAGGAGGGCTGGAAATGGAAACTGAATCTTTGGCTTTCTTCTTGTCAGTGGCAAGGACTGTACTCCTTGGATTCAAGAAGAGACTTTGGTGTTGTTGCCCCTTAAGGATTATAGAGGTAGACTGCCCTAGGAGATGAGAACTTGCCTTATTTAGACCCTGTCCAAGTCCTGCACCCAAGAAGCCTCGGGCCACTGCTTAACCTGATCAAGATTCCCTGTGGGCAGTGTGAGAGCTTATGTACTTCAGCCCAGTCGCTACCTCTGCAGAGCCACCCTCAGTAAGGCTTTATGCCAGCAAACCCTGTAATGTACTTTACATCTACCCCCATTCTTAGATTCAATGTATGTTCGAAGCAGAATTCTTGATATATATTTTTTTTTTACATGGTGTTTATGGCCCTTTTCTATCCCAGACAATAGGCCACCCTACACCATTTCAGGTCTCTCCTGCCGACAAATTTTAGCTGTCTCTAAGCGAAAGACTTGTGGACAGTACGACAAATATATTGTGGACTTCTAGCCTACCAGTTTCTTATTACTGGCTGGCTTTATTTAACTCATATTTGCTTGTTTTTTTTTTTTTTTTTTTTTTTAAAGAGTTTGCCTTTCTCTTTTTGTCCCTTCTCTTAGACATAATTTATTTACCATCCTTTTGATTGGCTGACTTGTTTCTTTTCAACTCTTCACACTAGAGGAACTACGTTTTTCTATTTCTTTCAGCACTCCATTAGAGATTATGCCTGTTCCCTTATAAAATTATGCCCCTTTAGCAAATCCTGCTAAGGTGTTGAGAAGGTTCTTAAGAAATTGCCCTGTCCAACTTTGGGGCCCTAAATTGATTTATCCCTCTTGTCCTGAGGTGGACCAAGATGAAGCAGACCAGAATTATGCTGAAGACGAATTGCTATCCTATGCTTGCTGGGTCCTCCACAAAGCCTCAATTGTAAACCCCAAAATTGGAGATTAAACAAGTATGTTCATCTCACAGTAGATCTGCTACAGAGGATGCAGGGCCTCACCCTTGTGAAGGCCACAACTACAGACTATTCTGGTTCCCCGTCAGGAGTCTACACCTCCAGAATAGCTAAATGGACAGTAGTATCAGGTTGTGTACTGTTTCAAAATGGATGGTGGAATCTATCTGATCTCTCAACCTGCCTGGGTCTGGCACCTTGCCCCATGCCTCTGCCAAGCCTTAGAGGTAGCCATTGTCCCTGTGTCTCAGTCTCTTCCAGGGGTGTGGAATTTAATAAAATACTTGTCCACGGGACAGGTTGCTTAATAAATCTACTTGTCCTGTAAAATAATCTACTTGTCCCTTTGATGCCATAGAGTGCGGCGGCAAATTATGGCAGCAATATCATTATATAAGAGCTCCGATAATTACCTCTCTTTTTCAGCCAGGCCTAATTCTATAGTACAGCTTGAGTACTAGCAATACCCTTATTTTGTCACCTTTACGCAGATCTACATACTGGGCTGGACATAGCCGAAAGCAAAAGTTCCAGGGTTGGAATGCCCATTTGAGTCTGAGAAAACCTACTAATGGCATGTTTTAAGAGTTTACACCAGCTCTTCTCTGATCTTTTGCTACAATTCGAAAGGTTGAAAATTTACTCCTGACAAGGGTAGAAGTAAAACTTCTTCCAGGGTTGGGAAAAAGGTGGTTGGAGGGAATTTGAGCTTGTAAAAGCTCAAAAGATTTTCGCATGAGCAAATAAACAAATGCATATTTACTCAGGCTAAAACACTGTTCACTAATATTTTTAGGAGTACGATTTCCTAGTTTACTTCTTTACATTCTTGCGTATTAATAAAATACATAAATTTGCACTAGTGCAAAGACCTGCACCATGGGTCTACTTTTGTGATAGAATTCTGCTGTTTTGCAAGGAGCATACTGGGACACCAAGTCGTTTTGTTCAGGAACTATTGTGGCATTGTGTGCTTTTTGAGACCAAGACATATTTTTGCTTCTTACCAATGTGTGTTATAATGGCGAGGGTCTGGCAGCTCCCAGAGCAATAAAGTTTTACAAAAATGTGTCAAAACCGGACATGCATTAACAAAACCAAAAGACTGACCACCAATATCAGATCTGTATGTTTTGCCAGTGCTTCTTTTTTTCATATCTCCCACAATCTTGTTGAAAGTAGTTACATTGATATTCAATTATTAATATTTTTTGGAAATACTAGCATACATCAACACATTTGACTAAATGCTTCAAATAAATGGTACCTAAAATTTCACAATAGTTTAGCTAAACATTGTTTTCCTAGTTGCATTTTTTTGTGACCATTTTATCCTGAAAGCAGAGAACAGTCAATCGTGCTTTCAAGCTTCTGCACATATTTAATCTAATCAGAGAGCATTCTGGGAGTATTATACACAGCCTCATATAGTTGAACTTTGCAAATGTGTGTACACATTGTTTTTACTGTATCCACTCTCGGTAGTACAGTTTGAGTTTGCCACATTTATTTAGAGCACTCACCCTAATAATAAGGGCTCTACATTAATGAACCATAAATACATGTCCGAACAGCATTGACATATGGACTCAAATGTTACCTCAACTGCAGATAGTTCACTTCGCTGTTTCATTATGTTTTATTGTAAACTGGAAGCCAGAGAATTTGTGCTGCAGGAGGTTGGGCCTACTTGTCCCCAGGACACAATAAACATGAAAACTTGTTGTGCTTGACCCTAAACAACAAGTTCTGGGTGTCAGACTATAGGAATTCCTAATGGTCTAGCAGGATTACATGTTTCTCGGTGGTCCTCCTCGAGTTGAATACCCAGAATCTGCAACGCTTTAATATAGTTGGTGATGTGATGGATCTTATTTTGTAAGTCTAATGAGATGCCAGAGGGTTAGTTTCAGTGTTACTAGAAATGTTCCTCCCACAGTTTCTCGCGATCAGTCAGAATTGCTGTCTTCTTAACAGTGTAGCAGTGGCTATGTCGTGATACTGGGAGAACTGTACATTTTGGAACAAGATTGACTCCTTGTACATTGCGGCTTGGAGAAACTTCCCATTGACATTATACCTATGCAATTTAACTAGAATGTCTCGGTTCACTAGTATCTTAACAGCTTGATGGACCAACTTAGTGGATATCTAGGTGGTTGTTCCCAATGAGTTCACTTGTTCCACCAGAAAACACTCTTTGAAAACCTGAGGAATTGAGAGGAAAAAGGGAACTAGGGGTGTCCTCAGCTCATATTAAAACAGTGGAGGGACCACTGACACAGGGTTAGCGTGGTCAAGATGCAGTATGACTACACTGAGCGAATATCATAATTGTCCGCTGGTAGGCATTCACCTGTAAGACTTTTGGTGCTGTGAATGACTAGGTGAATCCTTGGTCCTCCAGACCTGAAGAAATTGCCAAAAATCATGTTGCCTGTTTGTAACCTACTGGTCAGAGCATGTACATTTTGGTTTTAATCATGTGCCCAGGACTTTATTATTACAATACATCATATAGTTCTGTGGAAACATTTTTAGTTGAAAAGTCATAAGACCACATGGGTGGAGATTTCCATCCTAACTTAAGTAAACTATCACGACTAGCAGTAGGGATTGGTATAACAATACACAATTCATAGCCTTACACCCCTGAATGTATAAGAGTACACTAAGGATGAGCAGCCCTGGTGGATGGGCTTGTTAACCAACAGGCATCTGGTGTTGCTAACGTGAGGCATCACCTACTCCTCTGTATCACACTTGTTGTTGTCTCAGTTTTGATCGACGCTATAGCACCTTTTTTTAACCAAATTGTGATTGGTCAATAGTTTTGCCAGAAGCTGCAGTTGACAACCGGCATGGGTATAGTAGCTATCCATGCAAGGTGCATGAAGAAGGGACTTTTCATTGCTCAGCTACTAAAATAGGGCCCAGCCCCCTCCTTCAGTCTTCATACACAGTGTTGTCCCTCAGTGCCTGTTTTGCAAAAACTTTGCACTTCAGGGTGATTGCTTCAGTTTGCGTCTCCATGGTGGCTATTGTTGCTTTGAGGAAACTTTCAGCCATCTTGAGTCGTTCCTCTTCCATTTCCACTTCTAGAATTCTAGTTCCAACCAAGTCAATGTCAGAATGAAGTGTGTCAACTTTAGCTCCCTGATGCCTCCATAGGACCTATCCGTTGCATCCGGCGGACTTCACTCGATGTGGAGCACTCCTGGCCGGTTTTGTACATGTTGGATGGGACTGCATACAAATACTGGATTTTTGGGGTGAGGTACTACAGAGCGTGCGTGGAGTGACAAGGGTGACTGTTGAACTAACGGCCCAATGCTGCATCCTGCTGCTTCCCAAAGCAGGTAAAAAATGCAGTTCAGATTAGGACTAGAGCTCGTGAGATGGCGCATAGCCATACATTGGGCTAGCCAGATCCAACCGTGTTTAAATGGCTTGCCAACTTCCTGTAGTGGGCGACAGTGGAAGAGTGTGGACTTCAGAAGGACCGCACCGATAACAGTGCATGGCGTGACCTTGAGTTATGGGGGAGCATGCTAGGTAAATTGGGTGGGTGGGGAGTGGACCGTAGAGACTGCTCAGATGCTAATGTTTCAGCTGTAGATGATGCTAATTCCCCCCTATTGACAGGTAGTGAACTGGGTGGGATGAACAGGTAGCCTCCCCACCCCTTTCTCACTCTATCCAACTTTGGTGACTCTCCTTAGGAGATGTGGACAGTTCCCCCACTGCACAAGAATCTTTCTAGGTAATAGAGTGAATGTGTATGCTGGATGTTGATTAAAACCTCCTGTTCCCTGGCCTCCACCTGAGACTCTCCCCCAACCAATCCTTTACGATTTTCACACCAGTGTTCAATTGATACATGATACCATGTCACCGAACTGTATTTGTTGTGTGTAAATGTAATGAAAACGGAATAAAAAGATTTTTTTTAAAAAAATCTTTGGCTCCCAGATCATTGCTGAGGTCTGAGAGGTATTTAGTAAGATCATCCTTAATTTTGTCTGCCATTTCTGCCTTGTAGATCTGCACACTGGCCAGGATGTCTCCTGTGGTTTGCACCATGTCGTCAAATGGGTTAGAATATGGACTAGCCACCATTTCTTCAGGCTTGCCTGAATCTTGTATAGGTGTAGGTGAAGAAACTGGCGACTCTCTGAGTTTCTTCTTTGGAGGCATGTAACTTTAAACTTGCCCTAAAGCCTACCTGTCAGGACTGCAGTGTGAAGACTGCTGTCTTTGTTTTTAAGTGTGCATCCCACAATAGTTCAGTGCCTCTGGGAGCTCCTGAGTTCCGGAAGATGTGTTTCAGTAGTCTGGGGCAGGGGTGTGTGAATGGAATGGGCATATCCTGTTGATCATAGTACACAAGCCTCATGTTAAACTCCTTTGGAACCTGTGCAACCCTGGGGGTCCAAAAATGCCCTGCGCAAGCGCTTCATCCTGGTGCGTGCCCACCAGGGCTGGGTGTTGAGGCTCCCGAGGAGGCGAGAAAATATGAGGCACAAGGGCCCAAAGAACAGTGGAGGTGTCAGCAGCACCTGCCTTATCTTAGATGTGCCTATCTCCCAATGCATTTAGAGTAGGCTCTTGCAGCGTCATCAGCTCTGCTCCTGTAGCAGGACATTGCTTTCTGTACTACTGTCCACCTCTTTTGTTGTTGGCTCCCAAGTCCCCTCATTTCCCCCAACCTGCTGTTGAGGCCAGGTGGATGTGTCTCTGGACCTCAGTTGTTCCGCACTCCAATGGGTCCCGAGAAGTGAGTTTGTTCCCCCACTCTCTGTGCTTCCATGAGTCACAGGCATAACAATTTATCTCTCAGCTCCTCATGTTGTCAGCTCCTGCGTCATCGCCATCTTGATCCAGCAGCATGTATTAGGCCCAGTCTTCACCACAGCTTAGCAGAGCCATGGAACAGTCCAGTCACGCCTTCTTTCTCTCAGCTTCGCAACTGTCTTGTGCCCTGTCCTCAAAGGCCTCTTGGGAGTACTGTCCACAAAGGATTTGATTGAAGGTAAGCCCCATAGGAGCGCATGCACCGTGTGTCGTCTGAGATCCGTACAACAGCCATGTCCCTGGAGTACCTTTTTTGTGAGAAGCAGTGGGGGGTCAATAGATTGTCGGCTTTTTTTGATGATTTGTGCAGATTTCGGAACTTTCCATTCCAGAAATGCGAGGGAGTTTTGTGATTTTAGTGACAATTTGATGTTTGATAGGCATCCTGGGTAAGAAAAAGTAGGGAGACCCACACAAGCCACACCACACTGGACTCCCCAGGGTGTCTGGTTTTTATAAAATGTCTGGGGTTTTTAGGCTTCCTTGAGTTCCACCTTGTTCTTGATCCAAACAGCACAACTTTTCCACATGCCCAGAATGTTTGAAGTTCAGAGGAAATTTTTTTATCTTTTCATGTTGTAATATAGGATCTTTCATGTCCCGGTTATTAAGCTACCCACAGTGGTGTACCATTTTTATGGCAAGAAGTATGCAAACACTGGGAAGTAGGACTTGTATTGATCCTGGAAGATTCTGTAACACCCCCCCACAGTAATGCACAGAAAATATGTGATTTCAATCAGAGTTTAACATTTGTAGGGCAATCTGGGTAAGAAACAAAAAGTAGCATGATCCACTTAAGCTACACTCTACAACATTCCCCAGAAGTTTATCTCGGTGTAGAATGCATGTATCCCTATGTCCGGGACAACTGCATGAGGTGAAGGACAAGTCTTCGTGTGTATTTCTTTCACTGAACAAGTAGGTCCGACAGTGACCTTGCATCATTACCACGGCCTCAGAGAAAGCAAGGAGAATGGGCCTTCTGACTGCTGGTTGGGTTCTCAAACACCGAAATAGTCAGGGTCCTTGGGCTCCTCATTCTATCTGCACCAGTGCCACTGTACTTTGTTGCGAAAGTACACTGCCTCCTGCCAAGACACAATGCGTATGATCATTTGTAAGATGTTCAAATGCTATGTATGATTCATTAATGCAAAGCCTTTACTATATAGTTGAGCTCTCTAACCAAATACATTCAGCTGTAAACTCACGTTGTGTTACTGACACTTAATCTGATATTAAAATCACGTGTATCCGTGTTTACAAAGTTACGTTTGATGCTCATTTTATTGCTTCCAGAATATTTCTTGGTTATATGCAAATACATACAGAACAATGGAAATAAAGTTTAGTGATTGTTTTAAATGAAGTCTCAGTGTAAAACCATTATTGGTAACATGCAATTAAATATTTTTAATAGAATTCTCAAGGTAAGCCACAAAAACACACCCCTAGCCTCAAGCTATGCAAATTTACGACTTTATGAAAATTACAAATGTTTACAGAAGCAGGCCTTAAAACCATAACCGTTGCAAACTTAATGAATTTCAGTTTTGCATGAAATCGTCTAAATAGGTGCAAATTTACTGGTGTTTTTTTTTCTTTTTTCTCTTGGGGAAATATTTTCTGCATGTAGAAAAATTAGAAGCTTGCGTTTTTTTTCTTGGGAAGAGATGAGGTCCCCTTCCACTATGGAAAGCTTTTATTCCTGCTCTCACCAGAAGAGTAGTTCTGACATTTTCCAGGTGATTGGAGAGGAGCTGGTGAACATCCATAAAGAAGAAAGTTTGAGGCTGTGTAATAACTCACAGGGTATTACAGGTGTGGAAATACCACTTCAAGCCAGCTTCTAGCTACTGTGTGTGGATTTGCTTACATTGAAATCTTCACCTCCAACTTCTGAAGGTGCATGCCAAACTTAAATAAATAATTAACTTTGAGACTCAAGGCCATAAACATTATGACTGACAATTGCTTGCGGAGTTCATCAGGTATAAACTACTCACTGTGCTAGTGTTTCTTACAGTTATGTCAAACTTGCAAACTGATGCAGTGTGAGGTAAAGCGATGTGCCCAAAATTTGCAAAATGTGGCCAAGTGGAGAACGCCAGACCATGAGGAGTCATGTTGACCCTGAGTTGCCAACGTAGGCACTGGACCACAAATATTATCTGACTTTAAATTAATGTTTTTATTTTAAATCAAGTGAATGCTTAAACATATGTCTGCCACAATAATATACACCAACTCACAGGATTTCTCATTAGAAAATAAAGTAAGAAAGTAATGGTTTGATTCGAACAATGGTCTATTCGAACTGTGCTAACATAAGCATTTTTAAAATGCTGGCACTTTCAGAACTGCACCCTGATCAGAAATCAAGCCTAAAAAGAGCCCATTCATAAACAGAAAATAAACCTCTGCATACTCACAACTTGTGAATATTCTGCGGCTTATCAGACGTAGAACCCAGGTGGTATGTGCTGAGTCGGGTATAATCACAGGGTGGCATAATCAAAGACTTTCTACAATTCAAACCCTGACAAAATACACTCTGGGTCTGACATCTAAGGTCTGTAGGATAGGAATAGTGCTCTAATTTGTTACCTCACTGCATGGCACCAAAACGGACGTGTATTTTTATTTTATTTTTTACGGGACAAGTACATTTCAGAAGAATGCTGCTCTTTCTTCCTATGTCTAGTTATCATCAATGGCTGGGGCTGGTAGCGTTTCTTGGTTACTGGCCGACCCTAGACCCAAATACCACAGACGTCTACATCATCAGAATGATAGTAATTCAAAGCAAAGTTTAGGTGTTTCTACAGTATGATTTGGCTATTTTCCTGCCTTCTGGGATTGACCCATCCACACAAGTGGGGGTAACATCTATAATGGGAGAAGCACAGTATTACTGGGTAGCAGAACATTTGTTGATTCCCTACTGGAAATTTACCTTTCAGAAATATGAGGAAAGCCTGTGATTTTAGCCACAGTTTGACATTTACAGGATAGTAAATGTGCGAAAAGACCAGCTGCATCACTATGTACTTCCCTTGTGTCTAGTTTTCAAAAACATCTGAGGTTTGTTGGTGACTTTGGTTGCTGGCCAACTCAGGTGTAAACATCACTGCCACGAATCAATGTAATAAAAGAAAAATTTTGGCGTTGCCATGGCTTGATTTTTGGGCCTTTCCTAACCCTTACAGTAGGCCTTTAGTGGACGGTATAGCCCAGCTACGGAAGGCTCTAAGGCTATTAGAACATTCTGCCATGAGAGGGCAAAATGTTCAAATAACTAAAAAAAAGACCTCACTGAGCCCCAGGGGGTAGAAATCCCCTCGGGCTCTGTGAGGCCTAGGTGAGCTAAAGATTAGAATGTTGGAGTTCTGAGCTATTTCTAGCCGTAAAAAGCCCGAAGCAATCTGCCAACATTTCAGTGTTATTATATTTGTTTAATTTCTGTACATTTTTTATTTTCAAATGTCAGTCAGAAAAGCACACATTTTCTAAAATCCCCAGATGTTATGGGTAAATTTAAATTCAAAGTGAAACGAATAACCCGTATTGCTAGACTCAGATTCATGGGCACATTTAAAAAATAGAAAGCTTTCCTTCATGCCCATTTTCGTCCATTAGATTTTACCTTAAAAATGTATGCATCATCCAGACACAAAGAAAAATCAATGAGTTGCAGGTTGATTGATGGCACTAGATACCGCATGTTTTTGGAGACTGACAAACGCAGTTCATCTGCGACTGAAAGTATATTACAGGCTGCATGCCATATTACTTTGTAGATTGGCCTTCAGCGTAAAAATGTAGAGATGGAACATATTTTGCCTTTTCTTTGTTTTTCTGCTAACACAATTTTTTTTGTTTGTTTTCAACTATTCATTTCTTTGAGAAAATCATGAGCAACCTACACAAGTGACACCTTGCAGAATTTTGTCTGCTTTCAGAAATGTATGGCCTTTCAAGTTCACCTATGTGTTTCACACCCCTTCCACTCACAAACTGCAAGTAGGTGGTTATGGCAAAATGTGAAATATTGACCACAGAAATATGAAAAAACGTTTTTACATATATGCCTGTTTATGAACAATAGGTAAAGGACGAGCTTAGTACTGCAGACAGTTTGTTGATGCTGCTTTTCAGAAAACAAAACCCCTACCATTTTTTGTGGATCGATTATTTCTCATAAAAAATAAAAATAAAACATTTTGCTTCATTTCAGCTATTTGCACTTTCTCAGCAAATCATGTGTACTATTAGAACTCCAACTTGTTGGGCAAAAAGACACACATTTAACCTTGATATCTTTTGTGCAAAAAGTTATCAAGGATAAAACGGGAACTACCCCAGATATCAAACAAGTGCTCAGCCTGGGGCAATTGGGATGGAAATCCTCAGCACATAAGGGACAACATTTGAATACTTTAGAGGTGTCCTGCGCATAACGAGGGGACAAGGTATAGGTTTGGAAGCCAAAATGTATCAGAGGAGCTTATTTCTGAGCTACTCCACATTATGTTTACTCTGTAATCAAGGGTGACTAAAAGTCCTTTTATCCCAGAAAGTAGTTGACAAAGGTAAAAGTGTATGTTTTCTCACAATATTGGAGTTGTCTGGTACAAATATGTGGACTCAGGGTTCACCATTTGCTAACTTTACAGATACCCACCCTGAACGTATACCTTCATCCGAAATAGTGCTATTCTCACAGGGTCAATGATTCCAAATTCATGGGTATTCCATTTTCAGACTTGGCTGGATCTGGCCAGGTTCCAAATCAGAGAAAAGGTTTTTATTCAGTAGAGGGACTTTTTATGGTCCACAGTCTCTGATCTCAGAACCCAGTGACCAAAAGGTTGGGTAGTTGCTAGACTCCTGCATAGCCCGGTAGGATTAATGGGGAGAATCATAGTCCCGGTTCACTGTTGGAGCAGCTTCCCTGGTATTCCAGCCCTGGCTACGGTCTCCTCTCGGGCCATCTTTCCAGTTATGACGAAGTCAGAGCTTCATCGTTGATACCAGCTTTGAAAAGGCAAGCAGCACGCAGGTCAGAACTGCCTGCAACCGCAAGTAAAGGTTTTGTCACCTCAACTTTAAGATGAACCTCGGTCCACAGTCAAAAACTCATGACCTAGAGCCACAGGGACATATTCTGTTTTGTTGCACAGCTGAGCCAGGTTCAGAGGGAGACTATTGATATGGCTCATGGACTCTATGTAGATCACTGCATCTTCATTGGCTCTTTCACACCCTCGAGAGACCTGAGATGTGGAGTAAAATTCAAAGCTCTGGTATTCTTCTACTAGGCTGAACAGTCTCTACACCCAGCATGCTATTTGAGCTGCCTTGGGGACGTGTTTTGAGATTTTCTGTGACAAACGTGCTATATGGAACGTTTGTGAACTCTCTGACACAGAAATGATAGGGCCAAGGGCTTCCTCGTGTTTCTCCTAGCAAGGATCCAAGTGCTGTCTCCATCTTAGTGTACATAAAACCCTGCATCACAGAGAAAACTCAGACACAGTTCATCACTCTCTTACACGGTGGGTGAGGAAGAAAGGTCTCCCCGCCACTTTGAAAAAACTGCTATACACAATGCCCAAAACACTAATCGGTGTCAGTAGATTCGGGCATTTAGAGAACTCTCCTTAATGGTAGAAGGACCTTTTTGGATACCTTTTCAGCAGTGGCCTTTGGCTTGCCACAGGTATGTTAAAGGTGGCATCTGTAAGGGGCCCTCAAACTGGCTACTACCTAGATATGCTGCACAAATATAGGGGGTCTTGAAATAAATGACGAAACTGTAGAATGGGACAGCTGGTACAAATTGCTCTGAGTTTTTGCTTCAAAAACAACAATGGTAAAAGTTTTCAGCCCCACCATGACCAACTTAACTTGGGTGGTGGGGAATGCTGCGATCTTGAACGTGAGACATTTGTATCAGCAAGAGCACCAAATAGTAATAATTGGTTGCTTCTGCTTTTATTCCTCTTTGCAAAAAAGATGTGCTTCCCATGGAGTTACTTAGCAAAGTGCCTGATATTCTGCTAGCCGTACACAAAAGCTAATTGTTTCATATTCAACAAGGTAAGCATGCATGTACAGTGTCACGCCTCCTAATACAAGAGTGAGCATCCATAAAAAGAGCCTAGGAAAATACTGCTAAAGACGTCATGTTCCCCATTTAGAAGAGTGGAGGTGTATGGACAGGCTTACCAGTTTGGGGTTTCCTTCAAGAAAGAACGCCTCACTGAGGGATTGAGTTTCCAGTGAATGTGTTTAAACCGTTTATAGAAGGAAACGGCAGTGCTTGTTTATTTATGGAAAAGAGAGAGGGCATTGACAACCATTACTAACGTAATCAACAACTTCAAATGAATCAGGTCAGATGCTGAACCACTAGCCTGGGATACATGGTCGACTTCCCTCCCGTTCACCATCTGACTAAACAAGCTCAGCCTACCTCCAAACTCAATACAACAAGTAAGGAATCGATGACTGACATTGTCCCTATGTTTTTGTATGTCAATACTTTGATAAGACAGGAGTCCTACATTGAATTTCCCTTATCTAGGTTTTCCTCAAAAAGTACATGTCACCATCAACTTCTTACTTTCCTGCCTAGACTATGCCAATTGCTAGTACCTTAGAACCTCCTACAATGTGATTTGGGAACAACAGAGGATTCAGAATACAGCCGTAAAAAACCTCCTTAACTTTAAAATCTGGGCTTGGATATAACCCACCCTTCAGTCTCAACACTGGCTGCAGATGACCAGGCATGCCAATGGCAAAAGCTCATGACCTCCCTTTTCCATCAAAATCTCTGTACCTTCCACAAAGCTAGACTTATTACATGGTTAGAAAGGTTTGGCAATGAAAATCAACCCTGGGAAAAAGGTTCAAACGAGCCCCACGCTGCTGGCTAGGACTATAAAGGGACCATGGTTGGGTCATGACAGCCTACCCGGCCATGAAAGCAGCACTGTAACCCCCACCACACAGGGGAAATGGCAGAGTAGCAGGATGAAAAGTCCGGCTCTGAGTATGGTGCTGAAGATTATTTTAGAAATATTGGTCAGTCTTTCTTGATAGTGACGTTCGGGAAAGTTAGCAATATTTGTGTCTTCTTGGTGTGACTCCTCGTTGACCGAAGTACTCAGCGTTCTCAGCTGCTTTACTTTCTCCCATACATTGAAAGAGAAATGACAGGTGCTACAAATGTTTAGGGCCTCCCGTTTGCACATACATTTGTGGATTCCTCGAAGGGGGGTATGTGTGGGTGCTCATGTTAAGTAAGTGTAATTGTGGGCATACACGTAAATTGGCCTTCCTGGAAATTCATACCTTTGCTTCGGATACATGGTTTGGTCGTTGCTGTGAGCATGCCTTGATGCACAAATGAAAATCCCTTGTGATAGAGAACTGCGTCCGAACTAATGTTTCATTTGCCTGTTGGTTATTTCTTGTTGAGGCAATGGGGGAGGTATATGGGCAATGCAAAGGATGGTTTGGGATTGTTGTGTGCCTGGACCGGTTAGACCTTCTTCTGAAAGACGAAATTTGTCATTAGAAAGCCAGACTTTATCCTGTCAACCTGGCTGAGAGGGGTGGGGAAGGTGGTGGCGACGCCCTGTTTTATTCTACTTTTCATCCACCCCTCTGTCTCTCCACCTGGTAGCCAACGTTGACTCTAAGCTCCTCTTTTTCAGCAATTGGTATCCAGTCCACAGTTCATCGTTGACGGAGCCACTCGGACAGACATCTGCCAAGGGGCATTGGGTATGTATGAGTTTGCACGTGTACATTCATTTTTGCAAGAAATAATGTCTAGTCATCATACCTACAGGGTTAAACGTGCCCTCGCCTGCATCGCTGCGCCTTGCAGTTCCTTTCCAACTGCTTCCTAAAGCTATGCAAACTTGGCTTTTACCTCTTTGCACTAGTTTATAATGTAGCATGATTTTGGTGAAAGCACACATGCCACCTTTTCAGCTTGCTTATGTGTGACATATCAGTGTTTTCAGTTTATTTTAGGGGACATTCTACTACAAAATCGGTGACACTTTGAGTGCCAATTATCTAACATTGCAATACCAATTTAAATGATGACTAAAATATTCACAGGGCTTTCTCACTCGCAAGCTGGGATCTAGTAGCTCTATAAATATGCCAGCCGCTGTACCCCACTATGCCAACCAAGATTCGATTGTTTCTCTCTCTGGATCGAAACACCCACAGCTCCCTCCCCACACACACTCACCGATCGATCGTCTAACCCATCATGGTTTGTGATTCTTTGCAGGGCTCTGAAAGAGGGAATTTATTTACACTGTTCTTCGACACAACCAAAAAGAGTTGATGAATTTTGCCAGAGTTTCCCGTAATGGTTAAGTCTGGCTTCTGATTTGTTTCAAGAATTCGAAAATTAGGCCATTTAATTTTCCAGTATTAGTACAATAAACCACTTACTTTTCCAGAAAAAAAAACAACGGGCCTCATACTTTTCTTTAATTTACGAAGGTGAAGATCGGGACCGGTTGTATGCAGCATTCTGTTATTTGTGGAATGTGAAACCTACCCTATTTAGTTCTTTAAAGTTGGCGAATTGTGCTACATAAACTTGGAACATTCTGCCATAAACTTTTTCAGAATGTAATATTTGTCCTGCACTATTCCGAAATTTCATTGCCGTGATTCTCAAGCAACAACCGGTTCCCCCTCTAAAGCAAATCAGTCTTCACCATAGCGTCTCGCAGCCATGTTGCAGTTCTAATCCCACAGAATGATTCTGAGCCGAGCACTGAGGCGGTACTCGGTGGAATGCGGGGCCTGTGAGCACAAGTATTAATGCACAAACACACAGACACACGTGAAGGCGCTGCCTTCTCACCGCACGCCCCACGGGGTTCTTCGCGCCAGCAAGTTAGAACCGGTTGCTGATCTGAGAGCTCCTTGCTGTATTCCTTTTGTCCCCTCTCAGTGCTCGTATTTAATCCGCACCGGGTGTGGCGGGTACGGCTGCCATTCTGTAATGGAGGAGTTGGCGCTGAGCCAAATACAGATATTACAGGGCCTGCCTGTGCGAGGGGATATCCTGACATGGCTAGTGGTCCTTACAGGTCGGAAGAGCTACTGAGGTTCGGGGAGTGAGCAAGGCTCGCACCATCCTTGTCTGCGTGCAATAAGTGCGATTTTAGCTATTGCACTTGCGCTCTACAGTTCCCATATTTGGAGAGGTGTTGGGGATGTTGGTTAGACGGAAACTTGTTCAATAATAATAGCTCCTTTGTCATTGATAAGCACCGTAAAGAGCAAGTGCTCCCCACCTAATTTATTTGTGTTCTTTTTTTTTTTAGAGTTTTTTTTTATAGCGCTACCCAACCCAAACGTGGGTCTGCGCAATACATTGAACAGCATGTATAAGATGTAACAACATCCCTATTCTACATTTAATTGTAAGTAGAGTATACCCGTACTAACTTTTAAATTGGAGCAGAGGGGGAGCGTCAGCAAGAGACCGGGGAAAGGTGAGCGACAGCGAGGAAGGAGAGAGTTCGTTCAGATACGAGAGAAAACACGGAAAATGGGAATAATGGAAGCTTGTGAGTCAAACCTTCATCTTCAGATGGAGTTCAACAAGTGAATTTCACATGTAAACGGTTTTGAATAGTTGCGTTGTTTTTTCCTGAAGGACCAGATATCCTCCGGATATCCTGGATCTTGAGGGACATAGCTCACCATGACATTTGTGTGCATCTTATTTGGAGCTGCACGCCCATAGAGGCTTCGCATCACCAGTAAATACACTAGACTTCACCTGTATCTTGTATTTGCCCTTAATTTATGGCAGTGCCTTCTGTTGTTTGTCACCGAACCGTCTTCTTCATGATACACAGTGCTCGCTTTCCCATATGTAATCTACAGTATACCTTCCTGTTTATACCACACTTTTATGTGAACAATTCTATTGCCTATGAGTCTCCCGCCGATATTTAAAACTGCAAAACTAAGAAAAAAAAAACACAAATAGTTCTCAATTTATTTTTTCTCTTATGATGGAATGCCAAGTCGTACATTCTAGGATAGGAACTCATGACCTGCAGTTGACTGCATGTTTCATTAGAGGATTAACTCACCAAGCTATCATGCTCTTTGTGTAACTGAAGATATTTGCCTGTCCCAGGCGATTTCTGGTACTAAACAAGTTTCCATTTTTCTCAGTTGTGTGTTTAATAACCTTTTTTTGAACTCTCTAACAAAAGGTTTTTTTTCTGAGCCAGCAGCACTGTGGCACGCCCAGTGTAAGGTCTTAAAAAGGATGGGAGTGCCCTTCCTCAATTGATCCCACGAGTGCCCTACTTTGCTGCTAGTGTGATAGTTGCAGTTACATAGCTCTTCATCAGGCCTGCTAAATTAAAAAAACAAATTCTCACCCTTTGAAAGTAGGCGGAGGGGCGGGGCCTTGAGCCCTTAAGTGAGGATGTGGCACTAAGGGCCAGAACTGCCAAATTTGGCGCTGGGGGGACAGGTTCCAGAACCGGCGTCAGCTCAACATCCTATGATACAGGCAAATCACTTAATCTCCCCCTGCCTGCCGAAAATGAATGTGCCCCAGTACCTTCGGGTCGAGTTCGCGCTATATAAAACCGCAAAAAAACGTGTCAGACTAACTATAGTCATTGGGGATTTTGAGGGGGCTGGGCCATGGGGAGAGGGGTATCCTTGTACTGAGCACTGCCTGAGAGCAACCGCCTCCTCCTCACAAAAAAAAATCATCTTTGCCGCCGCTGATGTCCTGCAGAGATTGCAAAATCCCACATGAGCATCAACTGAGCAGAGCTCCAACTCGTACATGCCAGCATACCTGATTCAGGCGGGATTCGGTTTTGGAAAGCAAACATTGATTATATTGTCTGTCTCCTGCCTGAAATAGTTTCTGTTTCGATAGAAGTCAACGGGGGAAATACAATATGTTGATTATTTTTTTAAAATTTGAACTTCTCTCTCCAAGGATTTCCATCTCATCTTTTTTCCACTGTGTGATATCGACTTCTAAGGTGGCTGTGTGAAGAGATCTAATATAATTTGACTCACTGTGCCACCTTGCTCGTTGGCAGGTTTGGCTTCATACTAATAATATGGCACCGGAGTGCATTACCAGCCAGGTAGCACCGCATACAAAGAGGGGAGTGATTGGCTGAATTTAGCGTAGAATGTGCTGAAAGTGCGGTCTTTTAAAATGCAAATAATCCCCGAGTTTACTTGTTACGTTACAACATTCCTAAAGTGCGACAGTTACCTTGAGAAGTGTCCTGGTGATGGAAACTAAGCAATAGACAAGACCAAAAGCAACAGGCAGAAATTAGTTACTAAAAGCCATTTTTTAAAAGGCTTTCTGAAAGTCAGCAAATAGGAATCTTATGTTCAGTACAAGGAAACTCGTTCCACATTTTAGCTGCTTTCTGCGAGAAAGTTTTACCACTCAAATTCACCTGCTTAAACCTTGGAACAGTAAGCAGGTGGGCCCAGGTGGGCCTCTGAAGATTGTATACAGGGAGTGCAGAATTATTAGGCAAATGAGTATTTTGACCACATCATCCTCTTTATGCATGTTGTCTTACTCCAAGCTGTATAGGCTCGAAAGCCTACTACCAATTAAGCATATTAGGTGATGTGCATCTCTGTAATGAGAAGGGGTGTGGTCTAATGACATCAACACCCTATATCAGGTGTGCATAATTATTAGGCAACTTCCTTTCCTTTGGCAAAATGGGTCAAAAGAAGGACTTGACAGGCTCAGAAAAGTCAAAAATAGTGAGATATCTTGCAGAGGGATGAAGCACTCTTAAAATTGCAAAGCTTCTGAAGCGTGATCATCGAACAATCAAGCGTTTCATTCAAAATAGTCAACAGGGTCGCAAGAAGCGTGTGGAAAAACCAAGGCGCAAAATAACTGCCCATGAACTGAGAAAAGTCAAGCGTGCAGCTGCCACGATGCCACTTGCCCCCAGTTTGGCCATATTTCAGAGCTGCATCATCACTGGAATGCCCAAAAGCACAAGGTGTGCAATACTCAGAGACATGGCCAAGGTAAGAAAGGCTGAAAGACGACCACCACTGAACAAGACACACAAGCTGAAACATCAAGACTGGGGCGAGAAATATCTCAAGACTGATTTTTCTAAGGTTTTATGGACTGATGAAATGAGAGTGAGTCTTGATGGGTCAGATGGATGGGCCCGTGGCTGGATTGGTAAAGGGCAGAGAGCTCCAGTCCGACTCAGACGCCAGCAAGGTGGAGGTGGAGTACTGGTTTGGGCTGGTATCATCAAAGATGAGCTTGTGGGGCCTTTTCGGGTTGAGGATGGAGTCAAGCTCAACTCCCAGTCCTACTGCCAGTTCCTGGAAGACACCTTCTTCAAGCAGTGGTACAGGAAGAAGTCTGCATCCTTCAAGAAAAACATGATTTTCATGCAGGACAATGCTCCATCACACGCGTCCAAGTACTCCACAGCGTGGCTGGCAAGAAAGGGTATAAAAGAAGGAAATCTAATGACATGGCCTCCTTGTTCACCTGATCTGAACCCCATTGAGAACCTGTGGTCCATCATCAAATGTGAGATTTACAAGGAGGGAAAACAGTACACCTCTCTGAACAGTGTCTGGGAGGCTGTGGTTGCTGCTGCACGCAATGTTGATGGTGAACAGATCAAAACACTGACAGAATCCATGGATGGCAGGCTTTTGAGTGTCCTTGCAAAGATAGGTGGCTATATTGGTCACTGATTTGTTTTTGTTTTGTTTTTGAATGTCAGAAATGTATATTTGTGAATGTTGAGATGTTATATTGGTTTCACTGGTAATGATAAATAATTGAAATGGGTATATATTTTTTTTTGTTAAGTTGCCTAATAGTTATGCACAGTGATAGTCACCTGCACACACAGATATCCCCCTAACATAGCTAAAACTAAAAACAAACTAAAAACTACTTCCAAAAATATTCAGTTTTGATATTAATGAGTTTTTTGGGTTCATTGAGAACATGGTTGTTGTTCAATAATAAAATTAATCCTCAAAAATACAACTTGCCTAATAATTCTGCACTCCCTGTACAGCGGGATGGTGTATAATTGATTAATCTTTCTGATCGATATTTTGACCCAATATGGTGAACCGCTTTGAAAACAGTGTAAAGACTTGAAACAAATCCGTTTTACTTCTGAGAGCCAGTGAAGAGCTGTTATGGCTCAGGAGGCAGAGGAGCAGCATAGTAGCAAAAGGGCCAATTTGGCTGCTTCATTCTAGACCTTCTGCAGCTTTCCCTGAAGGCCTTGGTCAGTGCTTAAGAAAAGGGAGTTAAAGTAATCCAAAGGACTCAAAATAATGGCCTGGATTACCACCCAGTGGACATTATGATGGAGGAAGGGTAGACTTTTTCTGACTACTTTCAGGAGAAAGAAGCAAGTGTCCAACATATGTTACACATGTCTGCTAGTGACAGTTAATGCTCCAGATAGACCCCCCAGATAATTGACTTTCTTAGCTGGAGTGGGCGGTGCATGCCAGGAGGGTGGCCAAAGTTCTAGTGGCAGCAGACGAAGTGGGTGAGAATGTTTGACCCAAAGGACCTGATGTTGAAGTTGAATCAGTTCTGTTGTAACCCGGCACTTCTGAATTCCCAGGAGTTAAATACAGCACCAAAGGCAGTGCAATAAGTGTGACTGCTAGTTTCTGTCAGTTTTTAGATATCTTAAATTTGTCATACACTTTCATGCTGATGAGTGATACTGCATGAGACGTCTGAGGTAGTAAGGGAGGGACTTCCCTCTCTGATACACTTGCCCCTGCAAGAGACTTCCTTGTCCGAGACATTTGCCCCTGCATCGATTTACAGACCTGATGACTTTTAACGAAATGTCACTATGTGAGAGGAAAGCTTGGGATCTGAGGAGAGGCTGGAGCCTTAAACCTAACACTCGACCTCCACCAGCTTTGAGCGGGTAGCACCACAGATTGGGGTGTGTCTCTGTGCCATACCCTTCTAAAAACAAACAAGATTCTGAGGTTGCCACTGATGCCTTAGGGGATGTTGCACAATCCCCAGTGAACATCATTTGTGGGCTGCAACCACACAGGAGCTGGATACCCACATTGAGCAGGGGTTTCCATCTCACATGGTCTTCCACTGTGTGGTATCAGCCCGGTAGACTGTGAAGAGAACTGATATTATGTGACAAAAAGTGGCACTGTGTGAGATTGCAGGTCAGAGTTCGTGATGTTAAGTGTGACATGGCACTGCTCACCGATGCACATATGAGCTTTGTCCGTGCAATAGGTCAGTGGCACTGCCAGCGAGCAACCTATCTCGAGGAGCTGTGCAATGCAGCAATTCACCCCACCCTTCCTAAAGGAAAATGACAGATGATGAACGCCTTGGCTGCCGCATTAGTCACAGCATAGAGAATCTCCCCTGTCTGAGTCAATTTTGGCCCTAAGTACAGATTTTGGAACCCTGTTATGTCAACGTTAAATTGAATCACTTTTTGTGAAGCAGATATGCAGCATAGCGTTCTTCAGGGTAATGCTTCAAAGGTACAAAGAGACAGATTTTGCTTCCGGTGTGTTTTCTCTGGTAACTGGGGCAGTGTTTCTGGAGAAAACAAGCAGTGACTCAGATCCTGGAATATCGCCACAAGCACTGCCGATCTAACTTAACAGGCTGGAGCGGTTTTGGCCGCACCCCTAAAATACCCAGAATATGTTATTTCATTTTCAGTTCTGTGAACATTTTAGCTTAAGACTACCATTACCCATGTGTTTTTAGCCTGCCCTAGAGACTGCTTTAGCTGTCATCAATCTCCTGTTTAACAGAAAATCATAACTAAAATACATAGATATATACAGGGTCTTTTAGCTGCCCATCTTCATCCCTTTGTATGGACAAGTGTTATTCACATTTTGCTTCTATCCACCACAGCGTACAACATTGGGCAGTGGGTCCACCGATTTAGTCAGGCTATCTTTACTGTGAATATTGGCATTTTGGTTGTCCACATCCATCTAAAACGTAGTCAACTTATGTACCAAGGCTCTTTACGATGGCAGCGTTTTTACTTTTAATGCCTTTTTCTTATTTATTTAAAAAGTAAAACGTCGAAGACTTGTAAAGGCCTAACCTATTTGCTTTGCCAGAGAATGTTTTCCTGTGTGTTTTTGGCAGGTACACCGTCAATTAGGGAGGCTGTCTCCCGGCTTCTTTGTGTGATGAAAGTGGGAATGGAAATCGCTTGGTTGTCCTATCTGACACCTTCTGCAAACTCTTTTTGAAGGCATCCTATGTTTACAGAAAGTGCCTGTGTGTAGGAGGCTGGCCTGGCTTGTAGTGGGTACCAGAGGTACTTACACCTTGTGCCAGGTCCAGTTATCCCTTATTAGTGTAGAAGAGGTGTTTCTAGCAGCTAAGGCTGATAGAAGGTAGCTATGGCAAAGCAGCTTAGGCTGAACTAGGAGACATGTAAAGCTCCTACTATACCACTGGTGTCATATGCACAATATCACAAGAAAACACAATACACAGAAGTACTAAAAATAAAGGTACTTTATTTTTATGACAATATGCCAAAAGTATCTCAGTGAGTACCCTCAGTATGAGGATAAGATATATACACAAGATATACGTACACAAACCAAAATTATGCAGGTAATAGAAAGAAAAGTAATGCAAGCAGTGTAGAATTACAGTAGATTACAATAGGAGCATATAGGTATAGGGGCAACACAAACCATATACTCCAAAAGTGGAATGCGAAACACAAATGGACCCCAAATCTATGTGAGCTTGTAGAGGGTCGCTGGGACTGTAAGAAAACAGTGAGGGTTAGAAAAATAGCCCACCCCGAGCCCCTGAAAGATAGGTGTAAAGCGCACCTACTACCCCCAGAGAGCACAGAAGTCATGATAGGGGGATTCCGCAGGAAGAACAAACACCAGCAATGCAACAACAGTGGATTTCCAGACCTGAATACCTGTAAGACAAGGGGACCAAGTACAATAGTCGCGACAGTGTCGAGAGTGGGCAGGAGCCCAGGAAATGCCAGCTGAGGGTGCAAGGAAGCTGCCACCAGATGGAAGAAGCTTGGAGTTCTGCAAGAAAGAAGAGAGCTAGGGACTTTTCCTTTGGAAGACGGACGTCCCTAATCGCGATGAAGCTTGCAGAGGTGTTCCCACGCAGGAAGACCGCAAACAAGCCTTGCTAGCTGCAAGGGTCGCGGTAGAGGTTTTTGGGTGCTGCTGTGGCCCAGGAGGGACCAGGATGTCACCACTTGGAGGAGTAAACAAAGGGGGCGCCCAGCAACTCAGGGAGCCCTCACAGAAGCAGGCAGCACCCGCAGAAGTACCTGAACAGGCACTTGGAAGAAAAGTGAACCAGGGTCCACCCGAAGTCACAAAAGGGAGTCCCACAACGCCGGAGGACAACTCAGAAGATTGTGCACTGCAGGAAGGAGTGTCAGGGACCCAGGCTTGGCTGTGCACGAAGGAAATCCTGGGAGAATGCACAGGAGCCAGAGCAGCTGCAAATCATGCGGTACCCAGCAATGCAGTCTAGCGTGGGGAGGCAAGGACTTACCTCCACCAAACTTGGACTGAAGTGTCACTGGACTGTGGGAGTCACTTGGACAGAGTTGCTGAGTTCCAGGGACCACGCACGTCGTGCTTAGAGGGGACCCAGAGGACCAGTGATGCAGTCTTTTGGTGCCTGCGGTTGCAGGGGGAAGATTCCGTCAACCCACAAAAGATTTCTTCAGAGCTCCTGGTGCAGGGAGGAGGCAGGCTACCCCAGAGCATGCACCACCTGGAAACAGTCGAGAAAGCCGGCAGGATGAGGAGATACAAGGTTGCTAGTAGTCGTCTTGCTACTTTGTTGTGGTTTTGCAGGCGTCCTGAGCAGTCAGCGGTCGATCCTTTGGTAGAAGGTGAAGAGGGAGATGCAGAGGAACTCTGGTGAGCTCTTGCATTCGTTATCTGGAGAATTCCCCAAAGCAGAGACCCTAAATAGCCAGAAAAGGAGGATTGGCTACCAAGAGAGCTAAGAGCCTATCAGAAGGAGCCTTTGATGTCACCTGCTGGCACTGGCCACTCAGAGCAGTCCAGTGTGCCACAAACACCTCTGTTTCCAAGATGGCAGAGGTCTGGGACACACTGGAGGAGCTCTGGGCACCTCCCCTGGGAGGTGCAGGTCAGGGGAGTGGTCACTCCCCTTTCCTTTGTCCAGTTTCACGCCAGAGCAGGGCTGGGGGGATCCCTAAACCGGTGTAGACTGGCTTATGCAGAGATTGGCACCATCTGTGCCCGTCAAAGCATTTCCAGAGGCTGGGGGAGGCTACTCCTCCCCAGCCCTGACACCTATTTCCAAAGGGAGAGGGTGTTACACACTCTCTCAGAGGAAATCCTTTGTTCTACCTTCCTGGGCCAGGGCTGCCTGGACCCCAGGAGGGCAGAAACCTGTCTGAGGGGTTGGTAGCAGCTGCAGTGGAGACCCCGGAAAGGCAGTTTGGCAGTACCCGGGTACTATGCTAGAGACCCGGGGATCATGGAATTGTCCCCCCAATGCCAGAATGGCATTGGGGTGACAATTCAATGATTTTAGACATGTTACATGGCCATGTTCGGAGTTACCATTGTGACGCTATACATAGGTGGTGACCTATGTATAGTGCACACGTGTAATGGTGTCCCCGCACTCACAAAGTCCGGGGAATTTGCCCCGAACGATGTGGGGGCACCTTGGCTAGTGCCAGGGTGCCCACACACTAAGTAACTTTGCACCCAACCTTCACCAGGTGAAGGTTAGACATATAGGTGACTTATAAGTTACTTAAGTGCAGTGGTAAATGGCTGTGAAATAACGTGGACATTATTTCACTCAGGCTGCACTGGCAGGCCTGTGTAAGACTTGTCAGAGCTCCCTATTGGTGGCAAAAGAAATGCTGCAGCCCATAGGGATCTCCTGGAACCCCAATACCCTGGGTACCTCAGTACCATATACTAGATAATTATATGGGTTTACCAGTATGCCAATGTGAATTGGTAAATTTAGTCACTAGCCTGTTAGTGACAAATTTGAAAAGCAGAGAGAGCACAACCACTGAGGTTCTGGTTAGCAGAGCCTCAGTGAGACAGTTAGGCATCACACAGGGAACACATACAGGGCACATACTTATGAGCACTGGGGCCCTGCCTGGCAGGCACATAGACTAAAACAACATATATACAGTGAAATATGGGGGTAACATGCCAGGCAAGATGGTACTTTCCTACACTGTGTAAGTGTGCCAAGTCCCCTAAAGTAAGCTGCTTTAAAGGGCCCTCCTTGTACTGCATGGTTGGACAATAAAACTCAACCATAATTAGGATTCCGTTGGCCCCTCTCACATTTGGGGCCAGCGAAACTGTACCTCCTGTAATAATGATACCTACAGATTGGGTTACAGGATGATACCATAGCAATTGAAGATTGATTCATAAAGATGTCGTATTTGGGTGAACACACATTTCCCGTTCCTAATGGAAGAAGTTTGCTAGAGGCATATATAACCGAGCAACTCTTAGTAGCACTGATTAACTATTGTGAATGTGGGCTGTTTTCTATTTTGACTTCTGATCAGATTTGCAGCTAAAGCGTGTCACCTCCACCTCCGACTAATCCTTGCATTTTTCATATAAAGCTTTTCTTACTTATCTCTATCAGCTTGAGAGCTGGCTGTAATGGGTCACGAGGACCATCAGCTGTGGCTCTGGCCATTACCAGCTAGTAAGGCCTTCAGCATCAGGCTATAACAGCATGGTGTTAGTAGGACTCTCAATTTAGATAAAATGGGAAATGCCTGTTGATACCCGTGATATTGGAGGACGTGATGTCTCATGACCTTTTACCTATTGACATAACATGAAGCCACATGACATCTGCAAGAGAGAATAAAGAAATAAGTGAGAGGTGTAGTGTTTGACGCCTTGAGTTTGGCATTGTCTGCCAGCGGAGACGAGGATTTGGGATTTGTGCAAGCCGAGTTAGAGAATCACAATGGGAAGGTAGATGGGTGTGAGAGATGGTTGACAGGTTGGTTTCGAGACAGTTTTTTTTAGCATTGCCACTCATTTTTCAAGAGTGGATTCAGGCTCCCCAATGGCTAATGTTCAAGCTCTTCCTTCTGTGGGGACTTTCCACGGGTTCAGGCATGGAAAACATTTATTTATTTTCTCATAATACGGAAGTTTGGCCTTCATTTATGGGACATATGTGAAAGCTGTGCTTTGTGTATGTCACATGTGCATGTATTTCCTGCCTGACTATAATGGTGACTCTTGAGTATATGTGTGTAGATAGGCCAAGATGAAGGCGCACTGCCAAAACGGATTGGCCGTTGTATGTGTTTTTTGATCTGCGAGTGTTAGAAATGGGGTTTCTGGTTGGCTAGGGTACGCACCTAAGACAGGCAGAACCCACCCCCTCTAGTCAGGGCAAGGGAGTTGCATGTCCAAGATAACCCCTCTTCACCCCCTTGGTAGCTTGGCACGAGCACTAAGGCCTAACCCGGAGGCAATGTGTAGAGCATTTGCACAACACACACCCACACACGTGACGCAATAAATACACCACAAAGGGAACAGAACACCAAGTTATGTAAAAATAAACTGTATTGCACAAAACATAACTAGACCAAACATGTCAGTAATACCCTGCTACCTAAGATGTTGTCAGAACATTAGATAATAGTGGTACTCTGCAGGGATTAGCAGTAGTCATACATAACATACAGGTTACCTATCATTCTGCAACAGGAGCAGTAGTCAGGAACACATTACTATAAGAATGCACTTGTCATAAAAATATCATAAATGCCCATACAAAGAACATCAGAAAACATATAGCAAGTCATAAACATGGATTATCGTAAATGTCCCTAGCAGGAACATTAGTAAACATGTGGCAAAGTATTAGGTACACATCACCAGAAATGCCCATAAAAAGAGCATCAGAGAGCACCAGGGGCACGTCGAGAAAACCATATGATCACTGCATTGCTGCAAAGACAATCTTTTAAGTGCACCCCACACCTATATTTATAACAGGGGTATGTAATCCAAGCCCCCTAGGTGACATATAGGAGCTCTGGTGCTCCAAGTAGTGAGGGTCACAGACGGGCCCTCCATGGGACAGAGCCTCCGTTGAAGCCTCTACCTGTCCCATAAAACAATGCCCTCTAAAATTGCGGTGCCCCCAGAAAATAGCAGCAACATAAACTAGGGCCTGAGGAGTGCAAAGACAAAAAAAAAGGGGGGGGGGGGTGGGAGGGGTGGCTCACCACAACACTACTGCCATGTTCAAAGTGTCCGGAGCCCTTCTAGGCTCGAAGTCACGTCACCCGGCACTCCCGCCAGGCCTGGCCGATGTCTGGGGCTCCAGTACCTCACCTCTGGGCCAGCTCGGGAACCGGGGTCTTGTCCTGCCCTTTTCTGGCCATGCGAGTGCCCAGCAACTGCCTCGCCTCCCGTCGACACAGTCAGGGGGGTGGCCTGGGCCACGGCAATCATTTCTCCATCAACGGTGCCTGCTGGTGCCCCAGGGCACTCTGCTCCATGCTCTTCACCCCAGAGGCACCGCCTCCCTCTCAGCACACGGACAAAGCACTCCCCTTGCACTTTGTCCTAGTTAAATAAAAAGTGCCCGTGTAGCGCAGGAGATAAAGCAGGTACAGCGCCCATCAGGCGCTTGAGGGAATCAAGCAACGCGCTCCCAAATTACTTAGTAAATGAGGAAAAACGCTCACCAGGTGCTATGCTCCAGTACAGGAGCTTGTAAAACCCAGTGCTGGTAAGTAATTGATTGCTGAGGGCAGGGGCCATAGCACCCCACCTCTGGAGACACAAAAGGAAGCACAGGGTGGCAGGGTCCAGCAACAGGCCGGCACAAAGGGCTGCAGTTAGTGGCAGGTCCTCCAAGTGACCCAGCAGGTCACAGGTCAGCACAGCAGCAGCAGCCCAAGGCGGTTCCTGGTGAGTCCTTCCAGCAGCATTCT